>NW_022990274.1:1992481-2022481 GCF_902827175.1 Gymnodraco acuticeps
CACTGCAGAGACCTTCACTATTAAAACAAATAGTATGCACCTGAACATGTTGCTTGTAGCATATGTGCTATAGCCTATATGTTTGAAGTATGTTGTTAAAACTCATGTAAATAAACAGTATTGTGTGTGTGTGTGTGTGTGTGTAGCTCCCTCAGCTTGGTGTTTGCTCAGAGAGGAGGATCACAAAACTGTGAAGAGCAGGATTAAGCACCTTCACACCTTGACTACAAATAACCAGTCAAGTGCTAAAAGGAAGGTACACATTGCTGAGTACACACACATGCTAACACACACAAGCTAACACACACACACACACACACACACACACACAGTGAGCAAAGCAGAGCAGCTGTCAGATCATCATTTCACCGATGAAGTCAACCTTTAATCCGGCCTTTTAGGTTGGGTGGTGACCTGGAGAGTTCTCGGCTTTGAATCAGAGGACTCTCTGTCACTGGCACGGAAACAAAGCACTTCCTTTAAGGTCAACAGAGGTGTTTTTCCAACGCAAGAATAGAAAGTGTCCAAAAAGATTCCACGTTTGCATTGTTATTGGCAAATACACTTTCCATTTGATCTGAAATACTACGTCCCACCTTTTTCTGTCTCAACCACTTCATCAATTGTAGAGTGTGTCTTTTTTTGTTCAATATTTTTCTGCAAAAGGGTTTGCGTGGGCTCAGTATGAATCTGTTTCCATTTAAGGAAGTATGGTGCCAACATTTCCTACTGCGACGTACAGTGTTTTTATCTTAAACAATGTATGTCATTTAAAATGCATAAATGTGTGCAACACAATGAATGCATTTGAAGAAACTAGATGTCACCCGACCCTAAAATAATTACCGTTAAAGCTTACTATTGGTTTAAAAAAGAAATGGTGTTCATGGTTAAAAGAATGTTGGAAGGAACGAGGGTTCTCTACGGAGACCGACAGGTGAAAACATGCTACAAAGGTGCAAGTAGAAACACACTGCAGTATCAAAAATATGCAATTATAAAATTACAAATGTTCCAAAAGATATGCAAATGAAGAAACATCTTCACCAACTTGACGAAACATGCACATTTTCTTAACTAAAAACGTTGCAAATTAATATTGTGCAAGCAGCTCAAAACACAACGGAAACCAGGGTAAACTAAAAAGTGATGCAACCAGCTGGACTGGAGCGCTTGTTTTTAGTCTGTTTCATAATTGTTCTAGTTTTTTCAGTATATTTGAAAATGACTAAGTTAGCTACGTTAGCTAGCTAGCTTAAAGCAGATCTGCGATAATATCAGGAGTCATGCGATCACATTGTTCAAATAAGCCAATACAGTTTTTTAGGTAGGTTTCAAACAACAGTGACAGTTGGCCAACTTAAAAATCCCCGGATGTCAAAAAGTGCTCCGGTCCCAGCTGTGTGCATCACTTTTAGTATCCCAGTTTTAGTTTTTCGTTTATGCAGCGCTTTAAGTGAACGCTGAATTCTTAAAGCTGCGCATGTTTTGTCAGATTGGTGTAGATGTTTCTTCTTTTGCATTTGTTTTGGCACATTTGTGTTTTTATATTTGTTCGTTACTGAAGCTGCAGTGCATTTCTCCAAATGGAAATGTTTTGGCGTTGTAGCGCGTTTGCACCTGTGGGCCACCGTAGTTCTCTCTCCTAAGGGTCACACACTCTGTCACACACTCTGTTGGAACTATGCCACACTACTTTCACCTTTTTCACACACCTGTTAGAAGTCCTTGCCAGGTAATAAAATTGATCCTAAATCATTCATCCCACCTTCCCCCCTTTTGCCTTTCACTGCATATTTATTTGCCTTGTACAAATCCACAGCACCCCCTTCTCTCCACAAACCGACATACACACTCCCTATCCCCAGCAGGTGATGAACTCACACATCTGTTTTCTAATTTGGGATCTCCTTCAGGGGTTAATGGTCCGGCGATGCTGCTGATGGTCTGATAGCGTCCAACAATGCAAACTGACCTTTAAGAGGAAAAAAGCCTCTCACCATTAGTTCCATTGATTTGTATTGATCCTCCATTGATTGTTACCAGGGGTTTTAACAGCATGGGCACTAACCAGCCCGTGTTTTAGCTCAGCCAAGCCTGACTATGTCTCTTAGGGAGCCAGTTAGTGCTAATGCTGCAGACTGTCATCACTGCAGGGGAGTCTGGAATGGACGCGTGTTTCTGCCTGCTGTAACACTACACTAAGACGGAGAAGGTCCAAAATCAAAGGAGAGGTTAGATGTGCTGTGATAGAGCTGATCCTGAGTGTTGTTAGTGCAGTTGTTGCTGACCTCAGATTCCTGAGAAAGAGAATATGATACAGAGATTATGCGATAGCGGTCGGCTGTGATTAGCTGGAAGTGTCAGATCCTGTTACGCAGGGGAATCTGGCACGGAGGAAAGCGCCGAAAGAGATCAAATTGATTCTCTCAGGAAGTGAGATGAGGGGGCTGATAGAGGTTTTTGTCAGAAAACTGAATTGGCAAACAGGGCATCCTGGTGGCACGGCGGCCAGTGACCTTGATGTGTGTCTTTGGCATATTTTCTTTTTGTTAACCCCATGTCTCCCATCTGCTGTCTGCTATCAAAGGATGGAAACACCATCAAAACCATAAGCAAACTGTAAAATCTCACATTATTTACCTCAGTGGACTTATTGTACATCGGGTTATAACACTGGTAAAGTACAGTAAACTATTCCACCAACATTCCTATTATTTAAAATGCCCACTTTCTCATCTCAAATGTTACTCTTAATCAAAGTGAAATTATACTAAACAAATACAAACTCAAACCGTTCCAGAATGCAAGAAAAGGTACACTTATCTTTTTTATTTAAGTGAAGCCACCAGCATGGAGTATGACATGCCATCATAAGGGTAAGAAAAAAGGTAACTGTATTCCCTTACAGTTACATAAATAAGACGTGATCAGATTATTGCTACATTTCCAGTAATTTAGGATTACAAGCAGGATTACTCTTTACAAAAAGAGCAAATAGTGATTGATGTAAAATTATCAGATATTATCTCTTCTCTGTAAACTGTACTGTTCTGTAGGATAATGCTTTAAGTGTGAATCTATAAGTATACTGCCTGAATCTGCTTTATGGTTTTCACTTTCTTTGCTTCATTTGTTCCTTTTTATTCAGTAGGTGAACCTGTATTTTCATAAAATAGTGTGTGTGAGGTTAACTGTGTGTGTTAAACTAAAACAGAGCATTTTCTGTCACCTCAAATGTATTCAACTGTAACAACAAAACATCTTATTGATATTTATTTTCATTTGTTTGCAATGGACTTTATCCAAAAGTAACGGAAAGTATCAGGTTACGTTAAAGACTGCAAAATGCAAATGCATGTACTGGCACCTTTACCGGCCTTATTAGCAACCATGCTGACCCTGATTTGAGTACCAGACTTTGTAGGAGAGTTTGAGGCATTGCTCGTGTTTATATGGCATGAAGATTATGTTTGAAAGCCCTTCGGTTAATTCCAGAGTGGTATTTGTTTCAATCCAAAACATCACAAGGCACTTTCCCTCTTGCCCCTTTCAAAAAAAGAGCAGCCAACACAAACACAAAGTGTCAAATAGTGGGGAAATGAAAAATGAAATCACTTTTGGAAAGTAGAAAGTAAATATTTGCCCCCTTGAAAAGAAACAACATAAAAGGGCCAGAGTGCATTCAAGCCTCATGAATGTAAATACATCTCTGTTTCCCGACCGAACACGGAACATTTTATGTTTCTCTTTTCTTTATACGGCAGAGATAAAGGTATCATTCTCTCACACTCAGGCACTATTCCCTGTGTGTATACTGTGAGATATCACGGATTTGCACCTTGTCATCCACGTATGACAAAATATGTGTGAACAAATCAAAGGTGTATTAATGCGGATTACCTCGTTTATCATGGTGAATAATTGAAAACAAGGCTCAGTGCCTGGTTTTTGAAAGACAACAGAGATAGACAGAGAGGTTGAGTCGCCGGGCAACATACCAGCCTCACACATATACACTGAGAGCTCCTGATGTTTATTCAACTTTTACACCTTCCTCTGCACTTTTGGTTTCCTTCTCTCCTTATTTAGCCCGGCTGGCATTCCCTTTCTTCCTTTCCTTTCTTCTTCTTCCCTCCTTTTCCAAACTGGATGAACCGATAGCTGAGCAAACAGGAGGGAAGTAAAGCAGAGAAGTAAAAGAGGCATCAAATGTTGGAATGGAAAAAGGAGGGAAAAAACCTCCATCCTCCCCCTCCTCACAAGATTCAATGTTCAATTAAAAGACTGGAGAAAGGTGGATATGGTGGAAGAGGGGTGAAAGAGAAAGGAAAACAGTATTGATTGACACTTGGGGAGTTAATCCCCTAGCCATGCTCATGGAGCGGCGAAGGAGCCTCACAAAAAGCAGGGATCAGTGACAGGGAAGAGGTGGAGACGGGGGAGTAACGGTGGAGCAAAGACAGAAATGGTGAAGGAGGAGGAGGTGGAGAAGTTTCTTTGAACGAACAGCTGTTGTGTTAGGACACAGATTGGGCAAATTGTTAGAACACACATTTTTAATGAATGAATCAACCCAGTGTTTCAGCAATGTGTTGGTGATATCCGGCCATATTGTTCGCCAAAGTAGAAACCGACATAATAAAGTCGTGGTACACAAGTTGACAGATGTCAATACTGGGATACTTTCCGACCTCAAATTCCGATCAGCTTCATTAAGGCTTTTGTACATGGTTCTCTGATACAGGAAGTTGCAAGTGCTCTGTTATTTTTCCTTAACTATCACTTTGTTTTCGGCCATACTTTTGCTTTTTTCATATTTTTATCCGCCTGTATTCATCCTTTTGGCCTTGTGACCTCCTCGCCCTGCCATCTTTTACCTGAATTCTGCCAAGTGAATCGTTTTTGATTTGACTCCTGTTAGTTGAGTCTGCTTGTGGATCTTTGTCAGGAATATCCAGCCTAAAATGTATCTAGCATACTGTGACCTTATTCAATACCCTGTCATGCATCCAGGTATTGGAGCCATTAGCTTTTGATTTATAATCAGCATATTTACCAAATACATTTGAGTTACAGTATTATTATTTATGTAATCTAGTATTTATATAATTGCATTTTTATAATGGGGATTGTTTAGTGAGTGAATGAGTGACGCCAGGCTCCATCTGTGGGGGGCGAGGCTTTAAATAGACAAGAGAAATGTGTGTTTTTGGGTTAGACCTATACTGTTTACCGTCCACATTATTTGCTGCATTACTTTACGTATCTTTGCTTTATTATTTAGGCTATTGATTTTCACAATTTATTGCCTGATACCAAGAGTGATATTTGGTTTTTGGTTGTATTTGTTTTCTGGAAGGTTTACTGGAGCTTACTGTTTAATACATTTGAATGTTTCAAGTGGAACTTAAGAGCCTTTCCGTTCATCCTTTTTGGGACATTTGTGTCAGACACCATTACCTAACATCATGTGGCTTCAGAAAAAATTAAAACCCAGGGTTAGCCACTTCACTAGGACATCCCCTTGCAAAACTGGAATTTGTTAACCATTTTGAAAAAAAGGTTGATGATATTCGCTCTTCTTTTTCTGACTCACCTATACTCACCGCTGGGTCACCAGACCCTCCTTCCGCCAACACACTAACCTCCTTTTCCCCTCTCTCTCCAAGTGAGGTTCTTACCCTCATTACCTCTGCCCGCCCTACCACCTGTCCTCTGGACCCTATCCCTTCAAACCTCCTTCAGACTATCGCTCCTGATATTCTACCGTTTCTCACCCATTTCATCAACACTTCTCTAACTTCTGGTCACTTTCCAAACAGTCTCAAGGAGGCAAGAGTAAACCCTCTCCTAAAGAAACCCACTCTCAACCCGTCTGATGTTATAAACTAAAGACCTGTCTCTCTCCTCCCGTTCCTGTCTAAATCACTTGAACGCGCTGTCTTTAAAACAACTCTCCTGTTATCTCCATCAGAACAACCTTCTGGATCCGCACCAGTCTGGTTTCAAGGCAGGTCACTCCACAGAAACTGCCCTCCTTGCTGTCACTGAGGAACTGGACACGGCTAAAGCAGCCTCCCTCTCCTCTGTCATCATCCTTTTGGACCTGTCTGCTGCATTCGACACGGTGAACCAACAGATCCTCCTTCGCACTCTCCAAGAACTTGGAGTTTCAGGCTCTGCACTTTCCCTCCTCACCTCATACCTCAGAGACCGCACCTACAGGTTACTTGGAGAGGGTCCGTCTCCGACCCTTGTCAATTAACTACAGGGGTCCCTCAGGGCTCTGTTCTTGGTCCCCTCCTCTTCTCCCTGTACACAAACTCGCTCGGATCAGTCATTAGCCCGCATGGTTTTTCATACCATTGCTACGCTGACGACATCCAATTAAATCTGTCCTTTCCCCGCTCAGAGACCCAGGTCGTCGCACGTATCTCTGCTTGTCTAGCTGACATCTCTCAGTGAATGGCTGCTCACCACCTCAAGCTAAACCTTGACAAGACTGAACTGCTTTTCCTTCCGGGAAAAGATTGGAATGAGCTCCCCATTGACATCAGGACAGCAGAAAGCTTACACACCTTGCGGCGCAGACTGAAAACTCGTCACTTTGGACTCCATTTCGAGCGATAAAATGACTAACAAAGCACTTATATACTAATAAAGGACTGGCTTATCTAAGGCCAGTTGAGTAGCACTTGAAATGTTTTTGCTCTATGAAACCTGATGTACTTATATGATTCTGTTTTCTTCAAGTTTGTATTTTGTTGGTCGAACGCACTTATTGTAAGTCGCTTTGGATAAAAGCGTCAGCTAAATGCAATGTAATGTAATGTAATTGAAAGACTGGAGAAAGCTGGAGATGGTGGAGGTGGCAGAGGGGTGAGAAGAGGAGGAAGTAGTATTGATTGACGATTCAGGAGTTAAATCCCATGCAATGTTTCATGGAGATAGGGAGGAGCCTGATAAAGAGAGTGATCCATCACAGGGGAGAGGGGCGGAAACGACCAGTGAGGGAGGAAAAGAAACAGGGAGGGATGAGAAGACATGGACGCATGATCAGCCCTTTTTCCTCCCCTGCCTAGAGTTTTCTTTGTGGGAAAGAAGGGTAAGAGCCTTTAACCTAACACTGTTTGTGTGTTTGTTTGTAGCCTTTATTTAACCAGGTGAAGCCCCTTGAGATCAAAAGATCTCTTATTCAAGGGTGACCTGCAGGACATTAGTTACACATGTAACATAAAAACAACAGAACAACAATAAGGATGACTAACAACATAATGTACAGGGTACAGTTTACAAACTCTATTTACAGAGACAGGTACCATGAGTATCAAACAGCATGTCACCCAGCTGAGTTTTAAAATGATGCAGGGGAACCAAAGTGCTCAGTTTTAAACATGTTTGCAGACTGTTCCAATTTAGAGGAGCTGCACAACTAAAACTAAAACTAACCACTGTGGCCTTTATGGAATTCCTATGAGGAGCAGGTGAGCCCTCAACCCGTTTCTCCTGCTGTCAAACCATGGCAAGGAGGCTCTGGTTTAATGAAACCAAACCCTAAGAACGCTTATGATTTGATTTAGATTAGTAAAAAACAAATGACTAAGAGACCTTTAACACGCCCACGGGGTACTTTGACCCAAACCATCGCTGTGATTCAATTCAAGGTAATGATCTTGTTAACTAAATGTGTGATTAATCTGCTCCCGGTAAGTCAGATGGAGGAGGACTACCCCATCTCACTGCCTTCATCCCATCTTACTGTTCTCGTTCCAAACGTGCCAAAACCAATGTATGTATCCCACAAGATTCAAGATTAAAGATTCAAGGCTTTATTGTCATGTGCACATTAGCTACAGTTGTAGATATGACAATTACAAACTTAAGTCACAGGCTCCTCCAACAGTGCAACATGAATATAGGAGAACAAATAAAACAGCTTAGGAAATGATTGACCTAGAACGCACCTGGGGTGTGGAGGGTATTCAAAAACAATTATAGTCGCAAATCTATGTGCTAATCGTATTGTTTTTTAAGGTCTCAAGTCTCAACTTTTAGCAGGTTTTCCAGTAAGGAAACCCAATGAGGGAAGCTTCTTAGAAGGTATTGTCATCCTGTGAGGTGCAAACCTTCTGCAGCTGATTCCGGACCCTCATCACCTTTGGTTTCACCACCATTCTTAAATCATCTAAGGAGTAATGCTTCTGAAAGGACACCCCTGAAAGAGTTCCAATCATATGGCCAAAGATAGGGTCCAACCAAGGTCATGTCTACATTTCTTCCCTGTGGGCTTTACTGTAAGTTCAACAGACATACCTAAAGAGCCATGTGATGAATAACGCTATGCTCTGCATCTCTTCCAGCTCCTTTCCAGTCAATCAATGAAAGCCCTCTAGTTACAGCCTCCAGGACCCACCACCCCACTGGCTCATTGATGGGCAGCTGGTTCTTATATTGTAGCAGGCCTGTTCTCAATGGCAAACATGCAGAGGCTGCGAACAGGCCTCCAATACCAAGTCGATTAGGAGCTTTGCTCCCGGTGTTTCTACCAGGGACATCCTGGACAGTTCCATGATCTTCCTTGAGCTGCTGTTCATTGATATAGTCATTTGTGACCTGCTCCATCGAAATCAGTCGCATTGACCCGAAGACACATTTTGAGTTGTATACACTGTTGGAAAGAGGATATTCCTAGCTTTCTAATGATATCAGGATTGTTTTTGTACTCCAAATATTAAGCGAAATATGTCACATTATATAATGACTGTTACAGAGTCATCATTTTGAGAAAAAGGCCTTTAAAGTTTCCTCTTCTCTGGAATCCATCGATCTGATTGATTATTAGTGGAGCAAATGATCAAAATACTACGATGGGAAGATATTTTTGTTTGGAGGGGAAGCTCCCGAGTGTGTGTGTATACGTGTGTGTGTTTGTGTATTTTTGCGTTTGTGTGTATTGTGTTTGTTTCCCGGGGAAAACCCTCACGAGAAACACCGGCTGTTGTTATGCCTGCTTTGACGTTAAGTTACTCCGTTCTCCGCTTGTAATTATGCCGTTACAAGCTTCAAAGTTGTATTTATCATCTGAATTTGCCGAAACAAGTTTAATATTCTGAAAGCCAAGACTTTGTTTAATTGAAATCAGATGAAAACAAACTGTAACGGACCCTGCCGTGTTATTTATGATTACTATACTCTTACATTCATAATTTCAGCCGGAGGGAGGGGGGGCGGCGCTGCGGAAGAGCAGATTGCGAGTGAGAGGTGCCTGTCTTCGTCCCTTTACAAGCTTCAAAAATGTATTTATCGTGTGATTTTGGAAATAAAAGTTTCATATTCTGAAAGCCAAGACTTTGTTTGTTTAAAATCAAACAAAACACCCGAACCCTGAAAAAATAGTTTTTTACGTAAATCCACGTTTATTTTGAAAGGAGCCGTTGCGACTTCCGACTGATTTCGATAGAGCGGGTCACATTTATGATATCACATTCGTAAATGTGCTTCCACCTTTTGTAACTCATCCATGCTCAACCTGCCCCTCACTACCCCTAAAGACCCAGAGTGTTTTCCTCCGGCTCTGGTTCTTTGACAGAGCATCAAAAAGTGTGTTAGCCCTGTTTCCTGTACCGGCCCGCCTGCGTCCGAGATGTTGACCTCTGCTAGAATATGTTCCTGCCTCCTCTCTGTGCTGTTCCCTCAAGTGAATGATGTTTCTAACCGGTTTAACCAGTGCTTGAATTGGAATGAAAAAGGTGCCAGTACTCTAAAATCAGCAACTTTTTCAAGTCAATTTTATATATACAGCCCACAAACAAGAATGTGGCTACTATAATGCTGGTGGGTTTGTCTCTTTACTACTGTATATTTTAGAAAGGTTCACTGTACTTAACATTTTTTATGATAGGCAGCGGATATGGCTAAAGCTCAGTAAGGTCAATATTAACTGAAAATATAGCAATCAAAGTCTAGATCTTCTGCTGAAGACACGTGAAGCAGAGACCTTTCAGGTGAGAGCCCCTCTGGTGGTGTTCAACATTAATGACAAGGAAACAAAGCTCTGGTCAGAAGCATTTTTTATAAAAAGCTTTAACAAAATTAAGTATTTCTGTACATTTTGAATGCAATCTAACTTTCCAACTCAGAAAACGAAAAACGAAAAAGTGCCAAAAGTCTTCTCACATGGCTGAGCTGCTTTGCAATATACTTCACCACTGAAGAATACAAATATGTATAAAGTAAACTATGATGCAATCTAACTTTCCAACTCAGAAAAATGATAAAGAGCATGAACAAAGAACATGTAAAAACAAATGCAAAATTTGCACAATCTAAAATGAGAAACTGTAACTGCAAGTAACAAAGTCTGAGCCATGGTAAAGAGTTACATTGACCACCAAGCTGATCAGATAACTCCCTGGTTGGTCTGAAGTCCTTCTATCTCCAGGATCTGTACAAATCGGCACATTATGCCAAAAGTCTTCTCACTGGGTGAGCTGCTTTGCAATATACTTCACATTGTTAGAAAAGGCTCCAGAAGGCCTTGGGGACATCAGTATCAGGGGCTGGAGCTGGACAGGCTCTTTCATCAGCACTTCTCCTTCCCTTTGCCAGCCAGGACCTCACATACTGTTCCGGATTGAACTGTCCTAGTGATGGTCCATTACATTTAATGAAAACCAGGCTGGACAGTCGGCTGACAGAGAGAGCATTCCTTTTTGCAGTAAGGATATCGTTCATGCAGCTGAATGCCCGCTCACACTCACTAGTGGAGACAGCGATGGTTCGGACTGCTTTCAGTAGAGGCTCCATGGCAGCAGGTGTACGGGATGCCCTGGTTTCCTTGTATTCGCGAAAGCCCTGAACAGTCTCTCTTCTGTCCACTTTCAGCACTTCGCACAAACGTAGCACCTCTACGTCCCCATACTGTACGTCTAACTCCTCTTCAGGCCAACTTCCAGGATGGATAACTTTCATGTCCTGGATTAGCTGATTGTCCCGGGCCTCCCGGCCATGTAATGGGATTTCTCTTGTGCTGACATGAGAGGAGGTTGTGGAAGTCATTCTGTGTCTCAGATTCTCTACCATACTGCGGAAAAACTGACCTGCATGAATCTGTACAAGCCTGCCATTCTCACGCAGGGCAACACCCTTGAAGGACTTCTCAGCTATAGCTGTATGAACTGTAGTCATGTGTGGGCCAGGCATGGTGACCATGGATTCAAAAACTCGTATTTCTCGAGTTAAGAGCCTATCTGCTGTAGGCAGTGTCATCTCTCTTTTTTGGAGTTGCCGAGAGAGGTCGCTGAGCTCTGTGAGCGCATCGTACATCAGTCCCAGATTGCTGACAAACGTTGCAGATGTGAGCACATCATCCAGGCCCTTGTACTTTGCTCTGTCTCTGGAATCCCTGCTCGTGTCGTTTGCAGCATTTGTGAAGTGATCATGAAGCACTCGGTAGTTTTCCCAGACTGCTCTGACGCTCCTTTCACTTGAAGCCACCCAGCGGATGGACAAAACACGCCCTATCACCGGGAGACGCTGTCCGACTGCTTGCGCACACTGCGCTAACTGCCTCTGATTTTTGGGGGAGGCATGGAACAAGGAATAGAGTTTGTCAAAAAAGATCTGGAAATGATTGAGCCCTGAGACCTCCTTGACCACATCCCCAACTGCCAGCTCTAGACGATGATTGGAGCAGTGCCACACAAACAGGCTTGGGAATTTACTACACAACTGGGTAGCAACGCCTGTTCTCTTCCCTAGCATGACTGAAGCCCCATCACATGCAAAAGAAACGAAACACTGACCTAAAAAGTCCTCGTTAAAATCTCTTCCAAGACACTCCATTAACGCCTTTGTGATGTCATCAGCCGTTGTTCCATCCAACTCGATCAGCTCCCAAAAAAACGTTTCGGGCTCAGCATCAGCTAATGCTGAGCGTAGACACACAACAAGCACCGTTTTACCACTAATAGTGGTAGATTCATCGACCAAAACACAGAGTTTTCTTTGGTTTTCTGTAATGTCTTTTGCCATTTTTTTCTTCAGCTCATGAGCTATGTGGTCGATGATTTCGCCACAGGTTTTATTGGAGTGCAAAACCCTGCCCACGTTCAGCCCATTCAGTTTCTGTACATTCAAATCAATTGGCATGTCTGTGAATGGCCGGCTATGTTTGCCAATTTTATATGCCGTTCGAAAAACTCTGATAGTGGTGTCTAATTCAGATTTATGCATAGACTGCACTTGATGTTGAATAGTTTCACGTGAAGCAGATGTAAGGATGTCAGCAGCTTTTACATGGGCTTGTGATTCTTTATGTTCTTTGATTTTTTTTCTCAGGCTAGCTTGTTGTTTGCCCTTGTCAACACCGAAATGAGACACTGCACACTCACCCCATTCAGTTGACAGTTTCAGTCCTTGTCCAGTGTGTATTCCCAAAAATTTGACATCTCTGCATATCCGACATCCTAGCTTCTTATCTTTAAGAAGGAGCCATGCATTGGTCTTGCAAAAATATTGCACCTGGTCCGTTGTCCAGCAGTCAGGTGCATCGCTTTGCCCGGTGTTGGTGGTGGCAGTTGCGCCAGCAGCAGCTAACGTTAGAGGCTCTGGAGGAGGCGGCGGAGCTAGTGCTAATGCTAATGCACTAGAACTTGGAGCAGGAGGATCAACCAAAGAAAGCTCCCCATCAGACACAATTTCCAACACAGGCACAGCATCCTCTGTATTTGAAGTTTCTTCCGGCGACAACCGCTGTCTTTTTGCACTTTTATTAATCCACGCTAACATTTTAGAAATGCTAATTTGTGACGTGACTTGCTTTCCTTCTCTCGGGGGCGTGCCTGCTCTGTTCTATCACTCTACATAGCCACCCACTGGGTGGGAGTTGCACTGCATAAACACAACACACGTGCATCTAGGTATGTAAATTGTAAAGCATTAAAACATGGTTTTACTAACAGTTTTCAGTATGTTGTTACTTCGGCATTATTATTATTATTATTTTGAAACGTGTATTACTATTAAATCACGGTCAAATAGGTTAATTTTGACATAGTCGTTTCCACCACAGTATTTACATGGAGAAGATAAGCCCCGCCCCCTCTCCAGCACGTTCTGTTTGAATGACAGGAGTAAACAGCTGACAGCCGCTGTGAAACTCCAGCGGTTAGAGCGATGAGAATGTCCGTTCGGCACCTCATGACGCATCTACTGAGTACCCGGGCGGCTGTATATATATATATGGATGTATAATAAGAACGGCGGGAGAGTGTTGAGTACTGGCACGGTGCATGAGTACCGGAGTACCGCCAGCATGCCGGTACTGAGCAAGAAGTGCCGGTACTCCATGGGTCAGAACCAGAAGTGCCGGTACTGCGTACCGGTGAGTACCGGCCCAATTCCAGCACTGGGTTTAAACCTCTAATACCCCTTTTCCACCAAACCGATTCCAGAGCCAGTTCCTGGCTAGAACCTGATTTAGCTCTGGTTCTTCCTGTTTCCACCATAGCGGAGCCGACTCTAAGCATCGAAAACCGGTTCTTAGCTGACCCCACTCGGCTGCCCGGCAAGAACCAAGAACCAATACTTCACGCTTACGTCGGAAGCGGGGGGCGGGTTTAACCTGATCAACAACAACAAAATGCCACAAATTCTGTTCAGCAACACACACAACTACGAACCAGGATGGATGCCAGTAAATGTAAGCAGCTGTGGACCGCTGAAGAGACAAATGACCTCCTCTGGCTTTGGTCAACGCAAGAGGTACAGAGGAAGTTGGATGGTACAGAGGAAGTTGGATGGTACAACGCGGTCTCAAGCTATTTTCCAGCAGCTGCAGCGGGAGTTGGCCACCGCTGGATACCACCAGACTCTGGAGCAAATGAGCAACAAGCAAAACAACAAGACTACCGGGATCATTGTTGTTGTTGTCGATATAAGGGATTTTCGCGCCGTGTGGGTGTCATAAGAAGGCACGTAAACGTTTACGTGATGACGCAAACGATGAAGCAATGACGCAGCTTCACTCGAGCTTCACTGGGCTCTGAGCGGTCGAAACACAAGTGGTGCTACAGAGAAGAACCAGTTCAACACCAGAAAAGCAAAATAACGGTTTTTGTAACCCTCCTGTCGTGTGCTGGTCAAATCTGACCGTTTTACAATTGTTGGTACCACTTTACAATAAGACTACTCTTTTAAGGGATTCATAAAGGGTTTATAATTAGGTTATTAATTAGGTTGTAAACATTTTATTAATCATTAAGAACCATTTATAAACCAGTTCTAACATAGTTTTCATACATCAACACAGGCTCACTATTTGGCAAGATGACTAAGCCTTATATTGGCTACCTAGCTTACTTCGTCTTCTTCATCAGCCAGTATCCTTGGTATCTGTTGTTCACTGAGTTGATTCTCCCCCCATCCATCTTGATGTTTCTTGGCATCTCTTATGACCATTAATGAATGAGTGACTGACATTTATAACTGCTAAAAGGGAGCCTTATTGTAAAGTGTAAAACACATTCCCATGTATTAATGAGTCACTACCTGTCACGGTGTGTGAAGCAGGTAGGACCCAAATGCAGAATAAAGTGACAATTCCTTTATTTCAAGGCTAGGTGATAACAACGACAAAACAGAACACTCACCGACGAACAAGTCATGACAAAAGACGAACCGACAAAGACAGACAGAAAAACCAGAACTTAAATACACACAAGACTAATCACAGAAACAAGACATGGGTGAGGAGGGAGGAGAAAACACAGGGACACCAGGTGAACACAATCGGGTAAATTAGACACACCAGGGAAACTAACGACCAGGAACCACAGACAGATTTAAACAAGACGCAACGCAGACAGAAACAGGCAAGACAGGAAGTGAAGACCTTTCAACATAAAACATGAAACAAGACAAGACAAAACACCATAAAGACAGATCGTGACAGTACCCCCCCCCTCAAGGGACGGATCCCAGACGTCCCAAAAAAACCCCACAAAAGTCCAAAACCTCAAGCAGGGTGGGTGGAGGGGGTCCGGAGGAGGGACGTATCTCTAGGCCACCAGGGTGGGTGGAGGGGGTCAGGAGGACGGGACTGAGCTGACCGCCCAGAGGCACAGCAGAGGACCAGGAAGGGATCTCGGGCGGACGGCCCGGGGGCAAGGCAGAGTTCAAAAAGGGGGATTCGGGCGGACGGCCCGGGGGCAAGGCAGAGTCTAAGGTGGGGGACTCGGGCGGCCGAGCATGAGGGCGAAGGCAGCGGCAGGAAGAGTCAGGGGGCCGGGCTCGAGGACGAGGGCAGCGGCAAGAAGAGTCAGGGGGCCGGGCTCGCGGGCGAAGACCACGGCTCACAGGAACCAGAGCTGGTGGGACAGGCCTCGGCAGGATACCCCACGGAAGAGGACCAGGACACGGGATTGGCAGGACCCCCGGCGAGACAGAGGATGGCGGGGCCTCCAACGGAACAGGACAAGGGGTTAGTAGGACCCCCGGCAGGAGAGTAGTCGGCGGGGCTTCCAATGGCACAGGACAAAGGGTTGGCAGGACCCCCGGCAGGAGAGTAGTCGGCGGGGCCTCCAACGGCACAGGACAAAGGGTTGGCAGGACCCCCGGCAGGAGAGTAGATGGCGGGACCTCCAACGAGACAGGACAAAGGGTTGGCAGGACCCCCGGCAGGAGAGTAGTCGGCGGGGCCTCCAACGGCACAGGACAAAGGGTTGGCAGGACCCCCGGCAGGAGAGTAGTCGGCGGGACCTCCAACGAGACAGGACAAGGAGCTGGCAGGACCCCCGGCAGGAGAGTAGACGGCGGGACCTCCAACGGGACAGACATACGATTGGTAGGACCCCCGGCAGAGGAGTAGTCGACGGGGCCTCCAACGGGACAGGACATGGAGTTGGCAGGACCCCCAGCGAAACCTCCAACGGACCAGGACATTGGGTAGGGACTTGAGACGTGACTCGAGAGGAGACTCGAGAGGGGAACTAGAGAGGGGACTCGAGAGGGGACTAGAGGAGGGACTAAAGGAGGGACTAGAGGAGGGACTAGAGGAGGGAACTCGAGAGGGGACTCGCGAGGGGAACTAGAGGAGGGACTAGAGAGGGGACTAAAGGAGGGACTAGAGAGGGGACTAAAGGAGGGACTAAAGGAGGGAACTGGAGAGGGAACTGGAGAGGGGACTCGAGAGGGGACTCGAGAGGGGACTCGAGAGGGGACTCGGGTAGGAACTCGAGAGGGGACTCGGGTAGGAACTCGAGAGGTGACTAGAGAGGGGACTCGAGAAGGGACTCGAGAGGGGACCTGAGAGGGAACTGGAGAGGGAACTGGAGAGGAGACTTGAGTGGGGACTCGAGAAGGGACTGGAGAGGGGACTCGAGTGGGGACTCGAGAGGAGACTGGAGAGGGAACTGGAGAGGGGACTCGAGAGGGGACTGGAGAGGGGACCCGAGAGTGGACTCGAGAGGGGGGACCCAAGAGGGGACTCGAGAGGGGACCCGAGAGGGGACTCGAGAGGGGACCCGAGAGGGGACTCGAGAGGGGACCCGAGAGGGGACTCGAGAGGGAACTCGAGAGGGGACTCGGGTAGGAACTGGAGAGGGGACTCGGGTAGGAACTTGAGAGGGGACTTGAGAGGGAACTTGTGTCGATCGGTACGCCGACAGGACACTGGGAGCTGGCGTAGTCTGGGGAGCCAGCAGGAGACGAGGTGCTGGAGTCGGCCGGTACGCCGACAAGACTCGGGGAGCTGGTGTTGGCTGGAGAGCCAACAGGAGACGAGGTGCTGGAGTCGGCCGGTACGCCGACAAGACTCGGGGAGCTGGCGTCGGCTGGGGAGCCAGCAGGAGACGAGGTGCTGGAGTCGGGACCATGACTGCTGGAGCTGGTACTTGAGCCGGCACCATGGCTGGAACTGGGGCCGGAACCATGGCTGCTGGGCCCGGTACTAACCGGAGCGCCTCTACCAGAGCGGCCCTCTTCTGCCGAACACTGGACACTCCCTTCCACCAATCGAAGCAGCAAGCCAGATAGAAGGTTAAATGCTGTAATTCAACCTCCCATGGATCATCTGCTGGGTCCATTTTGTGGTCGGTTCGTTCTGTCACGGTGTGTGAAGCAGGTAGGACCCAAATGCAGAATAAAGTGACAATTCCTTTATTTCAAGGCTACTGTAGGTGATAACAACGACAAAACAGAACACTCACCGACGAACAAGTCATGACAAAAGACGAACCGACAAAGACAGACAGAAAAACCAGAACTTAAATACACACAAGACTAATCACAGAAACAAGAAACGGGTGAGGAGGGAGGAGAAAACACAGGGACACCAGGTGAACACAATCGGGTAAATTAGACACACCAGGGAAACTAACGACCGGGAACCACAGACAGATTTAAACAAGATACAACGCAGACAGAAACAGGCAAGACAGGAAGTGAAGACCTTTCAACATAAAACATGAAACAAGACAAGACAAAACACCATAAAGACATATCGTGACACTACCGTTTCTAAGGCTTAGCAGTACAGATAAATGTGAGCTCACTATTTGGCAAGCAACCGGTCACAGTTGCCCTGTTTATCTCATGTCTTATTAAAGCTTATTAATGGTTTATAAAGTATTCACAACCTAATTAAATAAATGAATTACAAACTATTCATAAACCCTTTATAAGGGTAGTCTTATTGTAAAGTGGTACCCAATGTTCATATATCATATTTGTGTTTTACATTTGATTGCTTCAAGACCTTATGATATCCTCCACCAGGGAGACATTTGTATATAACATTGCTGATCACCACATTCATTACATTTTGAGACGTCTAGCCAACTTTGGTACACCTATGTTGTTCCCGGTAAAAATGGCCGCGATGAAATGAATGAGTGACCCTAGAATAGGTTCATCCATCAGATTGTACACACCCACAACATGTTCATTTTGGAAACACATTTTCATTGTCTGCCTTTGTATTCTCTCACAATTAAATATACCACATTTTGAGTACTTTTGGGATTCCCCTTGATAAGATAATGGATAACTGAACCAGCGTATCTTTAGAGCTCCTAACCATTGCAAGCAACACATACACACATACGGGGTCACTAGACACTTTCACATGACACACACACACACACACACACACACACACACACACACACACACACACACACACACACACACACACACACACACACACACTAACGCACACAAATAGTCATGCACTCACTCATATACAAAACCCCCCCGTAGACTCTATCCCCCCTGAAGACTCTATAGACGCCATTTCATAGAGGATCTCCTGCTAAGTTTCAGGTCGATTTTAAGCCAACAAGCACCATTAATGATGCCATACTGGCCTTTGTGAAGGCTCCAGGGGGGGGGGCACACCCTGCTGCTGCTTCAGCCTGACAAGCATCAGGGCTGGGAGGGCCAGGGGTTGGACCGCGGTTTATGGTGCTTCCTCACAGAAGGGCTTCATGACTTAGAGAGCCTTAATGAGGTGGAGACGTTTAATATTTTAACACTCACGGCTATTGTTCAGCCATATGCCAGGAGAGGTCCTGTCTGTGTCTTCCCAAGAGGGGGAGGCAGAAAGGGAGATGAAGAAGGGAGGGAAAGAAACAAGGAATGTTGCATTCCGTGATCCATACGTTTTGAACCTGTATCATGGTGTTTTCATAAATCTATAAATGTTGTAAGGAAACCAATTGTTTTGTGTCCTTTTCAACAACAGATTTACAAGTACTGACAAACCCTTACATTAATTAATATAGTGACACTTTCAGTAAAGTACTGTACCCCTACCGGCTAATGCTAACTGCTAATGGTGGGTTAATACTCACAAAACAGTGCAATTTGGTTTTTAATTATTAAAAGCTGCAGATGTGTGTTGCTCTTGCCTGATTTTTTGCATGGTAAATGTATTGTGTAAATGGATAAAGTAACGTCTGAAGTACCTTGTAACCAATGCTTTTTGAGGGATACATCTTTGAATTAAATGTTGGGAAAAAGTAAGAAATAATAGAAAATATTTATTTGAAATTAAATATGTAACCCATTCAATCGAATCAGTCAGATGTCGCTTCTGCGCATTCTGAGATAATCGTGGATTTATGAGAAACAATCGTGTTTTGGTCATTTTAGGGTTTTGGTTGATTCAACGTAACTTTCACAATATGGAACTGTTACCTCTATATTCAGATGAAAAATATATTTTGAAGCTTGTAAAGACAGGGTGTCAATTTCAGCGGTCCCTGTCTCCCCCCCACTCTGAGTATTACCGCTTCCCTGAAGTAATGAATACATGACAGGGTGATAGTGACACCGCAGGGTCAGAGACATTGGGGTTTTGTCTTATTATAAATCAAAAACAAAGCCTTGGTTTTCAGGATTTTAAAATGTTATTGCGGAATTCAGGTTATAAATATGACGTTAAATCTTGTAAAGGCACGATGACGAGCAGCGAACAGAGCAACTTAACGGCACTGCAACTGTGTGTGTTGGGTCTGTGCCCTGGGAAATACACACAAACACACACACACACTCACCAGCTTTTAACGCCCGACCTTCCCTCATCCTAGTCAAAAGCATCCTTGTCCGCGATGCTAACTCAAAAATGAGTTGGCCTATTCAATTGAATAATAATCTGCTGTTGAACATTAGTAGAGGCCTGTTTACACGCTTTTTGCTAGATAAAAAAAGCTAATCCAAGGGGGGGGGGGAGCACCCTCTTAAAATAACTTTGGCTTAAAAATGTCCTCAAACTTGGAAAGCCTTTTTCTCATACTCTTGTTTTGTTAACAAACTCTTTCCTGTCATATTTGTAACTCTAAATACGTTTTTGAGTGGAAGTGACTGATTTTGATATAGCAGGTCACTTCTAATATGAAGGGATTTGTCACAGGCACACAAAATACTGTTGGTTAGAGTGAAAGAGAGAGCAGGGAGGCGAGAAGACAGAGACAAGTCTTCATAGGAGTCTAAATATGAGCTTTGAT
Organism: Gymnodraco acuticeps; assembly: GCF_902827175.1. Classification (NCBI taxonomy): domain Eukaryota; kingdom Metazoa; phylum Chordata; class Actinopteri; order Perciformes; family Bathydraconidae; genus Gymnodraco; species Gymnodraco acuticeps. The sequence goes on from NW_022990274.1 coordinate 2,012,491, forward strand.
GATTTGAGACAGAGACACAAAACACTTGAAGGAAGGAGAAGAAAGGCAGGGAAAGAAAAGGAAAAAGCCTTTACATCTGGAAGAGCCTCTGACAGGAAGCCACCCATCTGTGGCCAAACAGCTGGGGGCCAGACAGAGTGGACCCTGTCAGCTTGAGTGTGTGGATGTGTGTGTTGGGGGGGGAGAGAAAGGCTGAGTCACCGGTCTGGAACGGTGAATGTCACAAGATGTCTTCACGGCTCCGAGCTCTCTGGGACAGGAGGTTTTGTTGTGGGAACAGACAATTAACCTGTTGGAACAACTGTCCTCATGGCTGTGCACCGGCAGCTCCGCTCTGACAGCCCCCCCAGCCCTCACTAATGCCGCTGTGTTTTCATTTCCCCGCCGCATCTGTCAGGGATTACCCCTCACTGCACCTGAGGTATGTGTGGAGGATGAAAAATACATGGCTCACTGGCACAGGCCAAAAATAAATATGAGGTTATTAGGAGTATTTTTTTATTTCATGCCAAAAAGGTTTTGGGGGATTTGGCTGGTTATATTTTGTCCATCTGTTCAAAAAAACAATGATTTATTCAGTTATACATATAACTTTTAAAGACCTGATGATTACATGAATAATAGAGATAGCTATCGTGGACATAAACCATGTCAAACTCCAACCTGCTGCTGCTCCTCCACATTTACAACCTGCTAACATCTCTGACGGATCTGGAATAGATTTATCTGTTCTAGATAGTCTCAGTCATGGCTCGAAATCAACAACCGTCAAATATAAAAATCTCATCCAGATCTCCTCCAGGGTATATTAAGATATATTACCATAGGAGCTGTTATGCGAGTATCTTAAAGTTATTACTTTTCATTAAGAAACCATGACAATACAAATTCAGAACTGCAGGTGCATTAGCTTCAAAAAAGCCAAACCATTTAAAGTGCAGTTTTTTAATGACAAAGATGAAAGTGAACTTTAGTGAATATCTTGCACTATTTCCAGAATGAGACAGTGTGGAATACATATGATATAAAGTACACATCAATGTTATTTTCATAGATTATTTATTATAATCAGTACACTTCAATCAATCAATCAATGTTTATTTATATAGCCCAATATCACAAATGTTACATTTGTCTCAGTGGACTTTACACTTCTGAAGCCATTGCAGGCAGTGTGTGTGGGTTTGTGTGTGGCTCTCTTAATCTTATCAATAATAATAACTCCATGTGCAATAATTAAAAATGAATCTGTGTTAATTAAATATAAATGAACTGCCTCACTGTGTAAACATTTGAAGACAGCACACAACATAGTTTTATCAGCAGCTGTTGAAAGGTCCAACAAATTGCATTTACATTTCTTCAATAAGAATAATGACATTCTTTTTTCTCTAGCAGCAGCTGGATGTGAGGAAGTGGACACTATTTCTAAAAAGAAAAAGACAGATACATTCTTATTGAAAGCAAGGGTGTGAGAGATGGACAATGTATTCCAATGTTGTATTTAGGTTGAGCCTTTTAGTATTATTCCCTTTTTACACAAAAATGGCTTCAAACATGTCAGGGAAACTGTAGCAACAGAACAAGTGTAAAAGTGTGCTAATGTGTTCGAACGGGCAGGAAAAGAAGGGGTCATCTCATACTGTTCTGAACTGACCTCTTAAACTCTTAATACTATATATCATGTGTTATCATTGTTCAGTCAACTGATCTGAAAATGGTCTATTTGGATAATAAAGTTAGTGAAGTGGGGGAGATGGAGAGTCATCTACCAGGAATGTGAGCTGGTAATCATTTGATTGGACAGCCCGGTGCTGAATCATGCAATACCAAATGCAATGCATTGTGGGATTGCATGATTCAGCTTCTTTTCGGCCTTTTTCTATGTACTTAACTGTGAATAAACAGTATTCTTGTGTAGTAAGACCACAACCCACATATCATCTACTGACATCATGTCCTCTTTATCCTCCTGACATCAATGTGATGTGTACTGTTGCTTTTGTGGCCCCTCAGGAAAGACTGATTTACTCCAAATATGAAAACAAAATCCCACACAGAGGAAGCCATTACTCCGGCATGTTATTCATGACTGTCAGCGTTTAAACACTTGCAATCTACACCTATTCTGTACGTCTTTTCAGAATAAAACAGTGACGAGGCCTTTTGTCCCTACATGTCATAACATTGCTTCTAGCCAGCCGGGGCGAAGGGACAGGTGCTGAGGACTTGGGTTTCCTCCTTGGTACCCCCCAGGTGTGTGTGTGTGTGTGTGTGTGTGTGTGTGTGTGTGTGTGTGTGTGTGTGTGTGTGTGTGTGTGTGTGTGTGTGTGTGTGTGTGTGTGTGTGTGTGTGTGTGTGTGTGTGTGTGTGTGTGTGTGTGTGTGTGTGTGTGTGTGTGTGTGTGTGTGTGTGTGTGTGTGTGTGTGTGTGTGTGTGTGTGTGTGTGTGTGTGTGTGTGAGAGAAAGCTTGTGTAAAGTGAGTGATGTCGACTTGTGACCGCAGTTGAAATCTGATCAGACTGCTGTTTGTGGCCTTTTAACACTTTTTGCAGACACACAATTGATGGATAGGCACACATGTATTGTAGTATGTACGAACATAAAGACACATTAAAACAACATACATGCACACACACACACACACACATGCACAAACTCGGAATCACAAAATCCCAGAAACACTTGCGCAAATAAATAATATGCAAGAACCACGCAGGTACCCACACACACACACTTGCACATACAACTAAGGTTGTCCATCAAGTCCGGAATCCACAGGCTTTCTCTCTCTTGTAACACACACTTATATACACGTACATACACACACACTGGCAGTCTGTATATCAGGAAAGCACCGTTAAGCTTTCCCAGGGGAAACAGCAACACAGCCGTTCAATGGTCATTGTTATTAGGCTGTTTTTCTTTAAGCGTCCCTCCCCACCTCTCCTCCCTCTCTCCCTCCCTCCCTCTTTCTCTCACGCTTTCCGTCGCGCCCCTCAGCTGATAGCTCCTGCAGGTGATTAATGCACAGCCTCGACCGTTAGCGCTTTGCTAATCAGCCCCAAAGCACTTTGCTTAAATGAGGAAAGTCATCCAAATGGTGTTGCGGTGTAAAAAGCCCCATGTCGCTGCATGAGGTCAGGGACTCTGCATCAGCTGGTAGCCACTGTGGACGTGCCCCGCCATTTGTCCTGCATCAGGTCAGAATGGGGGGGTAGTCTGGGTGAAGGGAGCCTTTGAAGTATCTGAACACAGCTTTCATTCACAGGAGTGTACATGTTGTTTGTCTTTATATTCACTCAGATATTTTGGTGGTTTGTATGGTAAATTGTTTGTCCAGTCTTAACGAGTTCTCAAAGCGCATTTATATAGTCACCATTCACCCGTACACATCCCGTTCATATAGAGGCAAGCGCTGTGATGCTGTGATGCCACGTGCTCATGGAAGCTCACATTCTCACACACAGCAACGTGGGGTTATGATCTTGCCCAAGGATTTAGTGCAAGGGCTGGGATTGAATCCACAACCTTCCAATTGAAAGATGTCTACACCTCACATCCACACAGTAACCACATTTCCTGATTGGTCATTACTGTTTTTCGGACCCCAAAAGAGTGGTGTCACCTCAAGTTACAGCTTTTTTGTTTTGTTTAGAAGCCTGAAATACAGTTAGGTATGTGGTTAACACAAGCTGAAGAGATTTTCACATGTTGTTCAGTTACATTAAACACATCAGTAGAGACCCCACTGGTGAATGTCTGAAGCTTCTATGTAAAAGACTATTACACGTCCTCATGCCAAACACTAGTCGCATATACATTATATGTAAATAATATTAGCTTTTTACTTCTGCCAATTGCATTTACACTAAGGTGTTTACAAGTAGATTGCTGAACAAAACGTGTAATTATCATAAACATGTGTTTGCCACATCTTACTTTCTTTAATATACCGGCATCCAATTGAAGAATCCCATTGTTTTTTGTAATACGTCATCACTACAGAACTTTTTTAATTATTTTCCAGCAGGTGTAAAAGCAAAATATATTTTATTTTGGTAACCAAATAAAGTAAACAATTACAAGCTTTAGCAGATAAGCAGGACAACAAGTCTGTAAATAATAGGTAGAAATTACACTTAAGTGGAAGGGTTATAAAGTTAGTGCACAACATCTGAAATTGAATCTCTCACTCTTAGTCTTTGAGACATATTGACAGAGACACACACACACACACACACACACACACACACACTGAACATCTCTACCCCACACACACACACACCACACACACACACACACACACACACACACACACACACACACACACACACACACACACACACCACACACACACCACACACAGGGGCTAATGAGCGTGTTTCTCAGCCTCTGTTGGTGGATTAGTTCTCTGAGCAGTAGAATGGATCTGATTGAGAGAGGAAACCAGCCGAGGGGTGAAAGGGGAGCGAACAGAGCGAACAGAGCGAAGGGGGAGAGTAAATAGCACTGACCCATGGGGGGTCGGCCCCCTTTCACCAGCTCTCTCCCTGGGAATCCACTCTCACTCATTCAGGCTCTTCACCTCAACGCACCACTATCTCCCGACCCTTTTGGGATTCAAATGATATCTCATTAGCTCTTATTGGATTGCAACTTTCCTGGGATGCATAGTGTTTCAGTTTTTCTCTTTTACCGATCGCTATAAAAGGATGCTGGGGTCTTGAATAAAGGCTTCTTTTTGTTTCCCTCCCTTCATCAACCGCCTCGCCTAATTTCTGCTCCTCTTCTTTCCCTCATTTATTCGTTCTGTCACTCCATGTTTCTCTCTCCCCTCCTCTGTCAATTCAACATGTTGTATTTCTTTAACTATTCCCAACTCGTATACAGTCAGGATTCATCCTCTTCTGTGCCTCTGCGTCACAGGGAGTCTTTGTCTGTTTCTAATGTACCATTAACTCTCAGTGCTTGTCAATGGCCCCGCATCCCAGAGGCCACATAATGAACAGAGAGAGAGGAAAAAACTGTGCAGGGAGAGAAGATCATTTAACAAACTGGTTAAGAGGAGACAAACTAAATGAGACACATCTTGTAGAACATGTAAAAACATTATTTCAACATGTATGTGGAACTGCAGGACGGAGTCCAGAACAAATCCTTTACTGGGACAATAAAGTGTATCGCATCATATCGTATTGTATCAATCAACTCCATTTTTTGCAAGGGAGATAACCATGGAAAATGAAAGGAAACTGTCTGTTTTCAAGCTCTGCGTTCTCATAGTGAGCAAAGAGCAAATCAATTGAAATCATGTGGATGCAGCATTAAGGTTAAACACTAATGGCGTGTTTCCACTGCAGGCCTCGCTCGGTTTGGTTAGGCCTTATTAGGCCCGGCTCACTTTAATGCTGCGCTTCCATTACAGTTTAGGAACTGGGATAGTTACTATAGTAACGCAGTGTAGGCGGTCATCTTCAATGAGCGCCCCAAAAAACAACACAGCCGTTAGCTCTTAGCACTCAGAGCTCACAGCTCTTCATATCTGTTCAGAAACTAGACAAAAGTTAAACAAGTACAAACCATAGACTGCCTGTGTCATGGCGAATACAGTCGCTGGTTTATTTATGTCTGTATTCTTTCACACACACATACGGGTATTGGGCCGAGCGCGACACCGTACTTCCGGTATCCGCCGTTTTACGCGAGGTGCAAGCAGCCGTACACCGTCTAGGTGTTGCTAAGCTTCCTGTACTGAATATCATAGTCTATTGCCTTAATCAATATCTAGTCAACTCTAAAATACCACATATATGCAATGGCATGATAATATTATTGTGACAAGTGGGGTATTCACCTGGTGTTTCCAGAAATTAGACGTAGATGCTGCCAAAATCGACGAAGGCCACTGTAGTTTTTCCATACATAGATCTGCAGGCAGTCTGTAAGGGCAATCCGACAACCCACACAGCTCTAGTTTATGCTGGTAACGACCTAGAGCACACCCCTCAAGTCCAGAGATGTAATCCGAAGACATGCAGCGATTTATTCGGTCGTTAATTCAGAAAAAAAACCTAGTGCGCTCTGCCTGGCTACGTTAGCTAGCTGTTTATATTTGCACTTCCAGGATATTAGCACCTCCAGGAAAATGGCGTATTTATATATATATATATATATATATGGCGCGTGTTGCATTGTGGGTAGCTCGTGACGTCACTGTGTGTGAAAGAATAGGCCGTTGTTGTGAGTGTGGACGGTCGGAGCATATATAACGTTAGCTTAGCCAAGCTCCATTTAGAAAGCACGCATTTTAAATGGATTTTTGCCTGCCGTCTGTCTGCAGACTTGTCAAAGCATTAATTCATGGTTTTTACTAACCGGTATCAGTATGTTGTTACTTCGGCATCATTTTGAAACGTGTGTTACAATTAAATCACGGTCAAATATGTTCATCTTGTAGTAGTTGTAGCCCCCTTGCCAGCGATTCTCTCTCTAGTTTAGCATACTCAGCCCGACTCAGCCTGGTTGTTCCTGGCCCTAGAACCACGATTTAGTCGGGCCAGAAAAAAGGTGAAAAGTAGCCCCGGGCCAAAACTAGGCCAAGTGGAAGCACAACCAAAAACGGGCCCCGCACGGCACGGCACGCTTAAAGCGAGCTACCCACTGCAGTGGAAACGCGCCATAAATGTGTCCAATACTTGATTTTTGACTAAATTATATCATTTCCACGAACATGCTACGCTTGACTCACTTTTTGGGTTTTCCATTAGGAAAGGTTATGGATAGTACCTGTTAGCTGATTTTAGCATCAACGAAGCCAGGGTTCAAAGCAAGCTGTTAAATCACTGCAGACCACTGATTGGTCCAAGAGAATCATCACAAGCCCGTCAACACATACTTTGCTTTGTAAGTGTAGCCTTTACATGGTTGTTATTGAATTATAATGTATATTTTTCTAAGACCAGCATAATCATTTGTTTATTGTATTTCTTGTTACATTATTTTGTGTGTGTAATTTAAAAAAGCTTTTATTTTGAAATCCTATGTCTCGTGCTGTTCTTTCGTGATTAAGAGAGTGACAAGTGTAAAGACAGTAAGATGCACACTTTGTAGCTCCGTTAGCTTAAGGTAAAATGTATGCTGGTTCAAGTTTATTACACAAGAATACTTCCATCTTTTCAGAGCATGCAGCCAACGAAGTATGTTGTCAGTCTAAATGTTACACTTAATGAATTTGCTGATAGTTATCATATGCTGCATCTTATTATGTGTCTAACAATGTCATAATGATGTTTGTTGTTTATACTGTGGTCATGTTACGTTTTCACGGTTGATTTAGAGACAAATAAACCTGTTAAGAGAAACCTGTGCTTCGATGCATGTACCCGTATTTTTAAAAACTATCATCAATTGTAATCACACGTTTTTTAAAGGCAGTCTTACAATTGATGAAGTGCATGTTAACTTTTTGGGTTTTCCAATTAAAGGATTCAGCAAGTCTCCCGTTTACTCTGCAGTTCCAAAGCTATCAGCTATCTGTACAGCTGATCACCATGTCTACTCTGAGGAGGAACAATCAGCAGTAGATAACTCATTTCTGAAGAGTAACTGGTACCAAAGTGAGTTGAGTAGAGTGGAATCGCACCATGGGGTGAAAACACACAAGCTCAGGGTTAACCTGTTAAAGGGGACCTATCATGCAAAATGCACTTTTTGATGTCTTTTATACATAAATATGTGTCCCCGGTGTGTCAGGGAACTCACAAAGTGTCAGAAAACAAAACCCTCTCTCTTTTCCTCCGTACCCACATTTCTCAGAAAAAAACAGGGGGTGCTAACATGCAGATCCAGGATTTTCGCTCCGATTACGTCCCAACCTATCGTCTCCGGCACACGTGACACGCCCCAACCTATCGTCTCTGTATACAGTTGCAGCTGTGTGTCTGTGTATTCAGCAGGATGTCTGCAGGAGGCACTTAGAGTAAAGTTGTTATATATAATACATATAATGGCACTGTTCTAGTGGTAAACACTTAAGAAAGAACATGTCAAGCTATGTGCTGCCTGTATCAGAAACAATGCGGGGCGTGTTTTTGGAGTAATATGTTCTGTGTTTCCATTAGCAAGCATGCTAACACTCAGAGCTAACCATGGAGCTAACACTGTAGGCTACTGGAGAGAATATGTGTAACGTAATGTCCTTGTGGTAAACCCTGCGAGAGAGAAAGGTTTGAGCTCCATACTGTTTCAGAAATAAAGCTTGAAGTGGTTAGGAACATAACATGGCATTTAATCACCGCAGCGTTTAGCTGAGATCTCCCGGGAGAAATCTCTCTCTAGCAGGGGAAAGCTTTGTGACGCTACAAAGGGCTAGCAGCAGCCTTTCCATTTAAAGCAGAATCAGCCTGTTTGGAACAGGGCTGCAATAGAGGGGTATGAGCAGTATGAGGCATGGCTACAATGGGTGATCTGTTTGGTATTTTAAGCAAAGAACTTCACAGACATGTTTTGTATAGGTATGGCCCTACAATACCTGTTTCCAATATAGCATAATAGGTCCACTTTAACTTTAAGTCTGTCTTAAGCAGAATTCACCACAGTTGTGCCACATATGTTAAGGGACTTCTCAGGTCACACTAGACTGCAGTAAAGTTGTTAGTCATTTGGATATAAATGTTGTCATCATTTTTGCCACGCACAGTGGAATTTGCATTCATATAATTGAGTTAAGGCTGATATTGAGCTGAACACTGAGTTACCCCTGAATTACCCCCATGCTGCCAGTTTGCATTGCAACCTCCACTCCTATGCAGCAACTACCTAGCTGCTGTGATTATAGAGGTGCACTCTGGGACAAAGCTTTTCTATTCCTCTCTCTTTCTCTCTCTGCAGGATGTCTGTCAGCTTTAACAGATGGATTAACCTTTTATTCCTCTTTCTCTCTGACGGCTGATCCTCAGCTCTGCTTTGTTTGTGTTTTTGGATAACATGAGATCATCTGGAGTCTAGGCTGTGCACACCGCCTCTTCCTCCTCTTGTTGAATCCATTTGTATTTTCCTCTCTGTTCGTGTCCTGTGTCCTCTCTTGACCTTTTCAAAATGAAAGTTGGCATTCCATTCCCTAATTTGATTTACTATTGTTAGGGGTGAGATTAGAGTTCCTTAACAGGCACATGAACACATCAGCTAATTATCTATCCTGGGTGAAAAGCGTCGACCTTCAAAATGCTTTGGCTGCCTGACTATCAAAGAAAATCCTCCGACAAGGTCTTGATATCCTCTCTGTGGGTCTGTGGAAGAGTGTTGTGATGACATAATCCTGCAGGTGCAAAAATGAGAAGTGACCCTGCAGTGTTTATGCTAAATTAGTCATTCTGAATTCCTGCTAGTAATGCCTTTATTACTAAAGGATTGCATATTAGTTCAGCAAGACTTTAAAAGTTCAAAAAAAGAAAATGGACCTATTTATAAAAGATGAAGATGCTCCCTTGTCAATGGTGTGCCTAGTCTAGTCAGTATTCAGAACATTGAAATTCCAATGGAAGTGGGTGAGAATGTAAGCTTTAACGAATAAGCTTCATTATAAAATAGAGGCAATTTTATTTTAAAGACATATTCTGCTCGTTTTCAGGTGTATATCAGTATGTAGTGTCTCTACTGTGACATGTGCTGCAGCATCTCTTTTCACCCTTTGTCTCAAATCAGAGCCCAGCCTGCTCTGATTGGTTAGCTGGCTGGCTCTGTAGTGATTGGTTAACCAGTTAAAGATGTCCCGCTTCCTAGCAAATCACGTACAATGTGTTGGAGCGCTAGCCAATAGAAGCTCTAGTGGTACATAGTGATGTCGCTATGTAACTGAAGTAAACAAAGGAAACACCCTCTGGAGGGAACACAGGCATTTTAGCCTTTGCAGACCATTTACATGCGCAAAAACCTATATAACACACTACAGCAGGGGTGGTGAACCTTTTTCCTCTCAAGGGTCATTTCA
>NW_022990274.1:2024981-2098418 GCF_902827175.1 Gymnodraco acuticeps
AGGAACTACCAATGACATCAACCGACATGACAGCTCTGGAATTATAGTGAATACAGCTAATGCTAATACATACACACAATGGCAACAATATCTAAAATATTAGGTAAAACAAATACAAAGAAAGAGAAAAACTAAAATAATTAAAACTAAAAATATATATAATTAGAGAAAAGGTTACCATTCCTGTCTGGTCAATGCTCCAGACATATCCTCATTCTCATAGCATTCTTCACTCTTCATACTATTTGTTTTCAGTTTCTGTATCTCTCATCAGTTACCCTCCCCTCTCTCTCTCTCTCTCATTATCGATCCACCCCCCTCCCCCTATGATAGGAAACTGTCAGTCAGGATCCCTGCTCATCAGTTCTGCCCAGTCAGCTTTGCAAGGGGAGGAGGGGGGGTTGGGATCCACTATCTGAGGTTTACTCCACTCATCCTCTCACTCTGAGCTGATGTGACACCAGCATTGTACCCTCTTATCTCCCACCACACTGAGCTGTGTGAATCTGAAACAGCGTTTAAAAGCGTCTAAATACACACAGATAAGCGCAGATGATAAGCTGTGAAATAGAGTAACAGGAATGAGTGCTCAAACCCACAATGACCTGGCATTTGATCACTTCTGGTTCCCTCTTCTCAATGTCAGTGGTATTTTTAATGTGTTGAAATATGTGGTAAACACAAGCTACAATAGAGTTTCACATTTTGTTCTGCGACATCAAATATGCCAGTAAATACTCCACTTGATCGATTAGGAACGAAGCTTCTGTGTTAGCGGTTGCTAACAAGTGAGTGAATAAACTACTAAACGCGATCTAGCCGACACAAGTCCGTCCTTAGCTTAGCTTAACAAAAACATAGGTGGTCAAAGTATTGAAGACTTTACCTTGTTTTGCCTTAAGAATCCTCAGGGGTGATGATGTTTGACAAGAGGAAGGAGCTTTTAGTGGTCAACTTTTACATTCATCTTCTTCCTCAAATAGCCTCTCATTATTGTACTTTCATTTTATCTCACCCATTGTGTCTTTGATGCATGTCCTTTATTCTTCCCTGGGGGGGGGCTTCTGCAGGATTTAACAGTTAGTTTAACCCATTATTCTGTTTGTTTCCTCTCTATAACTGATCGTGCTTTTTCCTCGTTTGCATTTGATCCTGAAACAGAAATGACACGGGATAATCTGGGATGAGCAGAGGGATTCAGAGTTTCTCTTTTCTCTTTCTTAACAAAGAAGAGCGGCACACAATAATCTGCACAGTCTTTCACTTCTTCAGGCCGACAGGGCACACTGGAACAAAGGAATCTCAGGTGTAAGTCATCACAGTCTAATATACCCTGATCTTTGTAATACCGTTTGGGCATGTACTTTCAGGACTCCTCTCAATACAGAAAACATTTTGTTAGTATTGCAACCAGGGTTTCTTTACTTAGCTAGCTCTACAAAACTAAAACTCCTGATCAGAGAGCAAATAGGAGGATTAACAAAAACAGTAATGCCATGCATACAGCTTTGGTAGGTGGCGTGAATGTAACGCTATGGCTGAACTATACATATAAAGCATTCCCTCTGTGTTTGATCTGTAAGATCTGTGATTGTCTTCAAAGTGACACTCTTGTCAAAGTGAGTGAGTGGTGGTATTTTCTCATTTCGAGCAGTTTATTTGCATCATCTTTTAAGCTGCAGCGAGTTTCTTCTAATGTAAGTGTTTGCACCTGTTGGTCACCGTACCAGTGGGTGTTTGTCATTTCTTATCTGTTGTGTTTGTGTATTTTTTAATTGTGCAAAATAAAAAATATCATCTGTGCCTCCCACACACTACACTAAATGTAGTCTAATAAGATGTATGGTCGTCAGCAAACAACCAGGTCAAACAATGTGTTATACCGATAATACCTTCAAAAGGAAATGATCTATTCAATGTCATTGTTTGCTTTCATCCAGCAGTTACAATTGATTCCTATACACACTTTAGAAAACACTTGTGCCGGATAATGCACTTCGACGCCGTTTATTCAAAGACTCAAACATATACAAATACACCCCTTTTGTTTCACTCTAGTGCATGTTTACTACAATTTTGCTAAAAAGATATGGCAACACAAATGGATAGTGGTTATTGTGTGATGCTGAAGGAGTTATCACGACGTTTCTAAGGATGATTTATTTACTGGACAATGGGCTGGTGTCGATGGTAATCGCTCATTTAATGAGCATGCTTAAGTGCAGGAAGACAATAAAAGAATAAAACATTATTTTATTTTGTATGCATTTATCTGCAACACCATTGGGTTGTTGCTTTTTGCTCTTTTGTTTCCATTTAGCTGTTTGTGGAACAACACTGAGTTTTTGTTTTAAAAGTGGGCCAACTTGGATCTTAGGTCCAGCAGAAAAACTAAAAATACTGGAAATGATATAAACTGAAATGTAAAATGGACCCATCAGCCTTCATAAACTAACAAGTCCTATACATTCAGTAACAGGTGTATTGCCAAGTAGGTAAACAAAACAAATGAAGTGTAAAAATGCTTTTGAGAATGAACTCAGAACTCAGAATTAATGTTTCTGATGCAACATTTATCATTTGCCAAAAACTGGTACCAATCGGACCAGGTCAGGGAAAAGCTCTGATAAACAAAGATTATCTCTTAGCTTTCAAAAGTTCCATGTTTTTTCCATATCCCTATTTCTCCTAAAGTCCCCTTCCATCTTCCCTCATCTCTTTTCTATCTTCTGAATGTGTCTCATGTTGCATGTCTGCAGTGTTTCCTCTGTCAGACACATGTCAGCGACCGTTATCTCCCCCTGCTCCTCCTCTTCCTCCTCTTGTTCCCTGCGTTAGCTTCGCTGCTCTGCGTCCCACTTGACCGCTTTAGGCCTCGGGTGAGGAGAGGGGAGGTCTGCGACCCCTCGACATGCACAACCCTACACCTTTCAGACTTTCCTCTTAGTTATGTTGCTGTGAGAAACGCAGGGGGAGGGCGGGGGGGGAGTCACTCAAGCCCAATCTCTAGCTCTTCTTGTTTTGCATTTGCCAAGGAAAAAGGGAGGCCAAGGAAATAGGTCCCTCTGTTATTGCACTTTAATTTTGTTATTGCACTTTATTGTGCCCCGGCTTTTCTGTGTGAGAATGGTGGAGAGCTGCCATGCACACAGTGGTGGGCAATAACTTAGTACATTTACTCAAAGTATTGTTCTTTTGAGGAATTGTACCTGACTATTTCCATTTACAAAAAAACTTTCCCACGTGTTATTCACATGCTACGTGGTAAACAATACCAGCTGCAACCTTCAAATAACAAACATATTAATGAATCCATAGTTTAAAGTTCAATAGTATAATATTACTCTAAAACGGGCCGCTGGCCCTTTTGGTCCTTTGAGTATAATATATTTAAAACGTTTACCTAAAGCCTAGGTTGGTCACACTGGAGAAACCAGCCAGAGTAAACTAGATTTTTTAAACTGTATAAGTAAAAACAGCCTGATGTATTTCTCCGGAGAGCTAGTGTTGCTAGCTACTTGCTAGCAACACTAGCTGAATAACAAAAGTTGATCAATCTAAAGAGGAAAAGGCAAAGTTGGCATTACAGAAAGCCTGTCCCTCCAAAGCCATTCCCCCAATCAGAGCTAATCCTAACAAATATCATTAAGGTCCTTAAGGTTGAAAAATGCGTTCAAAACCAAATGCGTGACTGTAGATTGGAGGCGGGGCTTAAGAACAATTCAAGAGTGCATTTTCTGTGGATTCAGACGGCTCAGCCTATGCCTCATTTGCAGTGCATGGTTCGGCTCCCCTCGACTCGCATTTGGTGCCGGGGACTTTTCACCTTTTTGATTTCCACTTATTCTCATCTGATCGCCCTGGTGACGCCATGTGAAACTGCAGCTTACATCATATTCAGAGTACTGTCGATAACTTTTGCTGAGGAAAAAAGAGCTTAGTCATGTTGAAGAGTGCTATACCATCCAGTGGAAAGGCAGTATTTGACCTACATGGGTTTTAATTCCAGAGAATCAAGTTGGTACAGAGAGGGAACAAACTGAAAAGTGACATTGTATGCCACAGGCTGTCTGGATGACGGGTTTATTTATGAAGTAGAGTTATTATTTCAGTCGCCTGAGAAAGAAAATGCCAGTCTCAGTGCCAGCTTGAAATTTATTTTAATATCCAAACATGGCAGAGTAACAGGGTCCTTTCCCCCTCTGGCACAGTGCCTCTAATTGTGATGCACGTTTATGTTTGTTGATAAGGTCACAAAAGAACTTGACATTGTTTGTGCCTGCTTTGGTGGGCAGCTATACACTTTTGGGGAACAGAACAATCCTCAGCTGGCGGAGAGCTGGCGCGGTGTCAACGTGAGCGAGCCGTGTGCACGGCTGCGAGCAACAGCCGCACAGATAGGGAGGAAATTGAATGGGGGAAAAAACTCACGACTACAGTAGCCTATAGACAGAAAGTTCAAGTTTATAATTAAATTGTTCAGTAATAACAATAAAATGGCACAGATGAGTTTGCACACATGTTGACAACACGGTGGGGAAAGGGACCGGCTAATTAATGGATAATAGACGTGTTCCTGCTCGCTGGTATTTGTCATATCGGGGAACTTCAGGGGGAAAATTATGATGATAACATAACATTGCTTCTTTTAGACAATGCTATTGTAATGGTGGAGACACCACAATTATGATCAGTATCACTCGCTCTATTGAAAAAAGTATTGTTTTCATTTGGAATCAAGGTCATCACTCAGTAGTATTTGAATATTCCTTAAAATGTAGAAACATTTAGCAAATAAAGTAAATGAGTGTGGAAATATGAGCTTCGGTTAGAGGTTGTCAGGTTGGGGAAAAATAGGACCCAAATGCAGTAAAAGGACTAACAAAAGATCAAGTAACAAAAAGCTAGCTTTATTTCCCAAAGCCGATGACAACAGAAAACAAGGAAAAACTTGACATTACCAAAACCAGGGGAGTACGAAGAAGGAAACCAGGGAGCACGAGGAAGGACCAGGACAAAAATGTCAGGATCAAACATGGAGCGTGACATCAAAGACGGACGGGTAGCATGGACTAGCATAGACGGTAGTAGTAGTATTTGTTAGCAACCGCCGTTTTTATGACACATAAACTTCGGAGATTAACAAGTTGGGTGTTAACTGACGTAATTCATGTTGTAGAACAAAATATGATAATCTTGTAAACTACTGTTAACCATAGACCCTATTTTAGGCGTCTAATCAAAAAGAAAATTCAAAAAGCGGTAGACTTTGAGACAAGGGAGAAAGTGGTAAATGCTAAGTAATTTCTGGGTTTAAGGACTCACTCCTGCACCACTCTATGTGCCTTACCTGCCCTGCTCTGCATCTGTGGGTTTGTCAGTAAACTTCATCTTGAACTTTTACCTGCTATCCACTGAGCTACAGTTAGGTCCAAAAACCATGTGTTACGAGAATAACGACGAGTCTAAAAGGTGTTTTCCTCATCAAAATGGTTTGTTTCTGAGTCAAATCGGAAAGGCCTGCAGCTAAACATTGTGCCTGCTCCTTACACACACACACACACACACACACACACACACACACACACACACACACACACACACACACACACACACACACACACACACACACACACACACACACACACACACACACACCACACACACACACACACACACACACACCTACACACACACACACAACACACACCCCCACACACACACACACACACACACACACACACACACACACACATCCGCTGTTGTGCTGTTTGCAGTCTTATCAGGCAGAGATAGGGGCAGCTTTTGGGATTCTCTCAGGCCCTCAGCTGAACTTCTGAACCTGGGGGCTGTTGTCATGACCCCTGCCCTCTTACACATGTGCACACACACAGATAAGTTGGTCGCACACTCCTGCACCACACCTCCGTTTGGCTGCTGCTCGCTTAGTCAACACTGTCACACTCTCACAGCCTCACACATGCCACACACATACACACACACACACACACACACACACACACACACACACACACACACATTCCCTCACCTGAACTCAGAGCTCCTCACACTTCTTTTACTTTCTGTCTGTGTATGTGTGTGTTAAAGGTTAATCTGACCCTGATAGTCTGTTTGCCGGCTACTAGGTCTTATTGTGAACCCGGAAATGTTGATGCCAACGGGCATAATATGTTGCAATGTGCACACTTGACATAAGTTGTGTTATTTAGCATTAACTATCATTAATGCTTATGTTTACAATAGTTAAAGACTGTCTGAATGCATTTCTGAAATGTTCAGGATCAACAATGGCAGTTTGAACCAGAAAATATTGTACTCCCGGCGGACTGATTTTGATACATTTTTGGTTAGTTGTGTAGTTTTAGTGGACTCTGGGTCATTTAAATGGGACAGATCGCTTATTTATTTGAAAATACAATGTCTACAGAGGCAATACTTTTCATTATCCACTGCTGGCAATTAGACTATGCAGGGGAGCAGTGAACTGCAAACACACACAAACGGTAAATACTGTAGCAGTAGCGTTTTTTAGCTCTTGTTATGCAAAGACCGCCATGGAAGCGCCGACAGTAAAGTCATGTTCTCCGTTCCCTGGGGAGTTTACACCGTTAGAGGTAGAATACGGCATAGATGAAGCACGGAGCTCTTGTAACAGAGACCACATGCACACCTGATCAAACCCAGTGCTTCCTGTCACTCCCCTCACATCTAACTCCCCTGAAGGATCCCATTGGTTGTTAGGCCTCTAAATAAAACAGATATCTACACACACTCTGTCATGTCAGCCTCTGCTCCCTGGACAGGCTCAGGGTTGTAAATGACGAGTCGGCGAGGCTTTCCAGCGAGAGGGGAAGGCAGAGTGCCGAGGAACGCAAAACTCCTGTTGATCCAAACATTTCTCATCTTCATCTGGACATGGGTGTGACCAGGGCCGCCTTAATGCACGGGCTGACCTGGGCTGAAGCCCAGGGGCCTAGGGAGATCAGGGGCCTATCATGAGCCAATAAAAACGTTTTTAAAAAAAATGTAATTTTAAAAAAAAAAGTTTTTTATTTCAGATGTTTTTAATAAACAAAGTCTTGGCTTTCAGAATATGAAACTTTTATTTCCAAAATCACACGATAAATACATTCTTTAAGCTTGTAAAGGGAAGATGACAGCTCTCCCTCGCCACTCTGCTGTTCCTCAGCGCCGCCCCCCCTCCCTCCGCTGACATTATGAATGTAAGCGTAAAGTAACAATAAATGACACGGCAGGGTCCGTTACAGTTTGTTTTCATCTGGTTTCAAATAAACAAAGTCTTGGCTTTCAGAATATAAAACTTGTTTCGGCAAATTCAGATGATAAATACAACTTTGAAGCTTCGGCATAATTACAAGCGGAGAACGGAGTGACTTGACGTCACAGCAGGCATAACAACAGCCGGTGTTTCTCCTGAGGGTTTTCCCCGGGAAACAAACACAATACACACAAACGCAAAAATACACAAACACACACACACACACACACACACACACACACACACACACACACACACACACTCGTGAGCTTCCCCAGACCAGTAATCCAAACGAAAATATCTTCCCTCCGTAGTATTTTGATCATTGGCTCCGCTAATCAATCAGATCGATGGATTCCAGAGATTTTTCTCAAACATGATGACTTTGAAACAGTCAGTGGGCACCACTTAACAGCCAATCAGAATGAGAATATGTTTCACATGTGACTTATTCAAATTGCGAGTGATTGAGTAACAGATGAAGGTTGTTTAGGAGAAAAAGTTTGAGAAGAAAAAGTTTGAGAGTGGCGCTCGGGAAAGGAAATTGTTGAGGGAAAAGGAGTTTCGAGACAAGCAGCTATTACAAAACATGCCGAAGCTTACAGGTTATTTTAAACCTGTAGACCAGGATGAGGAGGAAGGACAGATTAGTTCTGTACCGAGCGGTAGCGGTGCCGGCCGCGGGGCCTCGGAGCCAAGTAGGCCGTCTGGTTCTGATAGCGATGGAGTAGCGGGAGAGGAAAAACAGACAGGAGGGATGTTGGAGGAGATGGAGAGGACGACGAGGACTTGCTACGGCAACCGGACAAATACATGAGGGAGGCCCGATACGTCACTCATCTGGAGGAGAGGACCAGGCGCGCGTAGAGCAGAGTGGAGAAGTGCGATCACAGAGCCTGCCGAGGCTATAAATGACTGGTTTGTTGTTTAAATAGGGGGCCTACAAAACCTATCAGCCCCAGGGCCTGATGGCAGGTTAAGGCGGGCCTAGGTGTGACGTGAGGAAAAGAGTGCAAGGAGGCTTTATGTCTTTGATCCAAATGCTGCCGGAGAAAAGTATTACAGATGAGAGGAGGAGAGACTTTAAAGAAGAGCGGCATGTCGGAACAAGTGAAGAAATGTGAAAGAGTTGTAGGGGAAGATGAAGAAGGAGATACGGAGGAGATGTTACAAGATATGGAAGGGTGGAGGAACAGGCCACAGAGATGGGAGGAGGAGATCATGACAGGGTGATGGTGAGAAGCAGAAGAGCGGACAGAAGTGCAGGGAGAGACAAGCTGACAGCTTCACTTCATCTTACTGAAGAAAGTATGGCATATTATGAAACCCCAACAAATCATGTTTTCTGCACCTGTTTGTTGTTGGATATGCACTTGGTAAATGTCATGTATCTTTTTGTGGCATATTTGTTACGTTACAATTGTCCACTCATATAATTTGTTATTTCCCTCCAGTCTCTCTGCTTTTTCCACTCTCCGCAGTCTTTACAATCTGTACAGCCCATGACCCACTGTGTCTTTAGACCCTTGCAGCACACAAGAACATATCAGTTAACAGGACAAAACATGTTACAAACCTTAGGGAGAGCAACAGTTTCATGGTAGAGAATAAACGGCATAATAAAATTGCAACATAGACTCAGAAAAGTCATAATGTGACTTAGTTTGGAGAATCACTGCTCTACACCTGTTCGAAATGCTTTCTTTACTTTGAAGCATTATAACTTCCTTTTAGTAAAGTATGCAGCTCTTGTGTTTTTGCCACACTTTTTCAGGGTATTTCTCATGTCACAGAGTTTGATCACAAGGTGTCACTAGCCGCTTTCACACCAAGTACTTTTCCGTACTTAGTTCCCAGCACTTAGTTCCCCCATGGAACTAAAGAGCAGATCGCGTTCACACCGGAATAAGTCCCTGAGGGAAGATTACGCAAATGAAGCCGCTGACGTCACTTCTTCTTCTTCTGCTTTGGGTTTACTGGCAGGCCGCAAGCCTTCTGAGTAAATCGCCAGAACGCCGACCCCTCCTCATCACTCCACCGCTCCCATGTTTTTGTGTTGCTATAAGTTAGTCTCTCTCCGTTGGTGCGCTGGGCTAATGCTAATGCTAATATGTATTTATTTTATGTTTTGTGAGCTTATCTCTCTGTACAGCACTTTGGTATGAAGGTTTTAAAGTGCTATATAAATAAAGTTGGATTGGATTGAATAATGCTAATGCTAATAATGCTAATGCGAGCAAATGCAATGGCGGCTTCACAAAACTTTTCAAAGTTTTACGGGCCGTGGTTTGCAATTCGCCCAGCCAACCAGAAATTGGAACTTTTTTCTCCCCAGGAAAGTACCTGCTCTCTAGCAGGGACTGAAAAGGGGGGAAAAGTTCTCTGAACTAAGTTCTCTTTTTGGTGTGAACGCAAAATCCCAGGAACTATCGGAACTAAAAGGGAAAAGTACGGGGAAAAGTACGGGGAAAAGTACTCCGGTGTGAAAGCGCCTACTGTCACATGTAGGTACATGTTATTTCCAGGTGTGAGCTGATGTACTTAGAGCTGTCTACTTGGGACTGTTTCAACAAAGACTTGTGTAAATCCAGGTCTGAACACGGCCTCTGACCAGCGCACCTCACAGGCGTCCATCACGCCATTCCTCTCATTCCTGCAATTAGCAACACGACGCCTTGAAGAAACGACATGCTCTCCTCCTCTGCTGCTTTGTTGTTTCTCACGCTGGGACGACTGGAGATGATTGCCTGGACGAGGAGGGGGACCAGACGCGGGACTCCTCCTCGCTTCTCTCTTCTTTTCACTGAATACTCCCTCCACCTCCTCCGCATTCCTGATCCAGAGCATGTGAGGAGGAGACATTCCTGGGCCCTTTGTGGGGCTCAGGATGCTCCTCCGGTGAGAAACGCAGGGAGGAGTGGTAATGATAGGAGATGTTTTACTCTTCTCTCTTTATGGCTGTTTTCCCTTTGTTAACAAAGCTGGAAGTGGTAGGGGGATCATGGGTGATAATGGCCTACTGCTTTCACTTCATGTGGATGAGGTGAAAATGATGCGTAGTTAGTGTGAACTGGCCTCATGTTTAGCCAACCCAGTCTCACGGCATTTTCGTGTTATAGTCACAAAATAAGTTTAATCTATTGATTAATGTTCACCAACACGATTTCCCCCTTTTCTTCGTGTCACAGAACGATTTTAAAAGCAATGTATTTCTATTGGTAGTGTGTTTCGTGCCTGCACCACGTATTTTTGTCCGGTCGGGTCTTGGAAGACCGGAAGCTGTGTGGTTCATAAAAACGTTTTCTTACTCAATATCAAGCCACGATTATTGTTTTTATTTTAAATCGTATAATGTCGGACCTTTTTTGCCGTCTGTGAGGAAAATAAATGGGGCTCAGAGCCTCAGAATACTGAAATCTTTTTTCCTTCTAATTTGTTATTATTTGGTTCAGGCAGGAAACATACTACTATTGCTTCTAAAATCGTTCTGTGTCAGAATACTGAAATCTGTATTTTTGTATTATTTACATTGCTTTTAATATCATTCTGTGTGACACGAAAAAAATGGGGAAATCGTGTTGGTGAACACGAATCAATAGATTCATTTTGTGTCTATAACACGACATGCCGTGAGACTGGAATGGTTTAGCGGCTTTGTGGTGACCTGTGTTATATATTTTTCATGCAATTTAAAAAGCAAAGACAAAAATGTTAAAATAATGAGGAAAATATATTTTATATTTGTATTATAAAGAAGCATACTGCAGTAATACAGATTTCTGTGGGGTGGATATCATGCTTTTTTAAATGTCTAGAAGACGTGCAGAACAACTGAATCAGAACAGGCAAAACATGACCGAAAAATCAACCTATAAAGACATAAATAAAAAAATAAGATAAATACAGCATTAAAAAAACTTAATAAGAAGATAAAAACATATTAATAGTAAGAAAAAAAGTTAATAATAGAAAGAATAACATTCAAATATTTCTCTTTCATGGTTCTGGGACTATCTAGAAAAGGCAGCCATGTCTCAGTATGATATATCATTAACAATTATGTGTTTTGGGTGGGTCTACAGACCCATGGTAAATGAGAAAAAGCTAGATTCAAGACTTATAATTAAGGATCTTTTTAAAAGAGAGTGAATATCAAAAGAACATCCATCTGTTGAACGTAATAATCTCCAAATAAACCGTGACCTTTTTTCAGCCATAAAATGTCAGTGTCCTCTACCCCAAAACAATTATTATACACCTTTACATATTAACACATTGTTGAAGTGCAGTTAAAATACAGATACTAGGGTTGCAGAATACTTTTCGGCCAACACTTTTCTGGCCAAAATTAGATCAAAAATGAATTGCACAATAAGGGGACGTGATTGAAAACAAACTAAGTGCCTCTGAGTGTATCTCCGAGCATTGTTCAGCTTCATTAATCTCTCCTGCTATTTCCTTTATCCTCCCACTTCATCCATTTTCCATTGTTCAGCTTTTCTGCCTTAATTGCTGTCCGTCCGCCATGCATTAACATTCCTCAGACTTATAGAAACACACACATAGAAAAACATGCACAAATCTGATGAGTGCAAGCTTAGTCAGCAACCTGCAGATAAACACAGACCAAAACACACACTCTCAGCTCTAAAATACACACACACACATAAAACACACACACACCGGTTCCACATTGCCACTGCCGGATGTGTTGTGAGGCCGTGATAAAGCCATCCAGTCTGGTTCTCAGGCAAGACAGTTCAGCTCAGACACACTGCATGACACACACTCTCTATTTCTCTCTATCACACACACACACACACACACACACACACACACACACACACACACACACACACACACACACACACACACACACACACGCACACACACACACACACACACACACACACACACACACACACACACCTTAAAGCTATTATGTTTCACACCAAACTTCTACAGATCACTCCCTCAGCTTTGAATCTCCAAAATGTGTTTGTAGTCCCCCTAGATCAGTGTTTCTCAAACTTTTTCATACCAAGGACCACTTAACCAATAAAAAAACACTCGCGGACCACCTAATTCCACAAATATCCCAAAACACATCGTTTTTTACAAATCGCCTGAAAATGGTACAAACAAGTGGCCACATGTGTGATGAAGGTGTTTATCTGGGCTATATCATGCAATCGAAAGTGAAACTTAAGCTCGCTCCATTGCGGAGATATTCCCGCGAGAGTGCGGAACACTTTTATTTATTTATTTATTTATTTCAAATGTGAAATTTTACCAATATACTCACGGACCACCAGTGGTCCGCGGACCACACTTTGAGAAGCACTGTAATAAATATTTTTCTATTTAAAAAACCACAACAGTTATCACACTAAACCAGCTAGGCTGTCTCTTCTCTTCATTTCTGTAAATGAGCAGACTGTTGTAACTTCAGTTATGTGATCATCCCACACCTTTCTCAGTTAAACCTCCATGAACCTGCTAGTTGTGGCGCTTTTAACCACATCACCCACTCCCTATCTTGTTTTTCATCAAATTCACCAAAGCAGCTTTTCTTCTTGCTGTTGTGAGTTTGCAATGTGTGGAACCTGTCAATACACAGATAGTATAGGTATAGAAGTGGAAAACCACCCACGGCCACATCCATATTATAGTATGAAGAAGAAGTATGAAGACTGCCAATCATTTGAATGCTTCAGACATTGTTTTTGGTCCAACTGTTGTTTAAAATAATAAAGCTTTATTTGTATTGTACATTTTATACATACTGTAGGTGCAGCTCAAAGTGATTTGACAATATGGCACACATGACAAAATTAATAGAAAACATTAATTCAATACAAGTCAAATCTTAAAACCTTTTTTTGCACACATGCAGCATAATAATATAAAATATTTAAAGTAATACAATAAGGTAACACAAATAGATGCAATCATAATAATAAGTACAAGTAAAGTTAAAGACATGAGAAAAAAGTAAAAAATAACAGGAGAAATAATAAAGACTGGAAGGCTTATTAAAAAAAATAGTTTTCTGCAGTGTCGCTACAGGTCGCTACAGGTCGCTCCAATAATATTTCCTGGTTGTGTGTTCCGGAGTTTGGTGGATAGAAGCTGCTTCAGCTATCTTATGGTATATGGAATATAGTACGGAATATTTTAAAAGCCTGCAGAAGATCACAGGGAACAGCGTCAGTGAGATAAGAAGGCGCCAGAACATTATGAGCAAGTGCATTTTCATTAAGTAGGCTAATATCAACCCTAGAGTAATGCAGAGCAGAGATGTTATAACGACCAGCACTTTGACTTTTTCAATATTGTTCACTGGTAGGATCCTTTAAAGTACATAAACATTTAACAACCCATAATGACACAAGCATGAGGACACAGACCTCCAATTAGTCTCTGCTCCACACCCTGCGGGGCGGGGGCTTTCTCCGTATCACCTCAGCCCCCAATATGGACATGGTAGGTGGGAAACTGTCTTGTTTTCTTTGTCTCGCAGTCATATTCAAACACACAAAAGCTCTCTCACAATATCCTGTTTCCGAGTGCTGCCCCTCAATGCAGGATCCCCCTGTGCTGGGCTGGACGGGGGGGGGGGGACAGTCAGGCATGTGAGAGGCGGCCGCGCAGGGTTCACAGGCATCAGCAGGCATTGTTCACACCTCGGAGCTCCGACTGCTGTATGTCTGGCCTGAGAGAGACTCCAATATAAACACGCTCTTAAATCAATGCTGTGTATCAATTTGAGGGTTTCTGTACCTACATGTGCTATTTTGAGGGTGTAAGTGCGTACTATGGGATGTATAGCAGAATGCTCTGAGTACCAGAATGGGTCAAAAAGTTGAGTGTTGAGCACTTTACACTACTCGCACTCAAGGATCGCCTTCTTTGCTACTTAACGGAGGTTGTTGGTCACGATGTTTGTTGGACCAGTGAACACAGCACTATTAAAAGGTTATACATGTGGATTTTGATTTTTACTACTTATTACATCTGCCACAATACTAGTGTTGAGTCAAAGCCATAGTTAATTTTAAAGGGTTAATTAAGCAGTTTGGCACCACGAAAGATGACAGCAGAGATTGCAACTTCCTGTGAGGGCACAGCCGCATTGTTGATTTTAGAAATATAGTCGCAATTGTAGTGTACTGGGGGAAGTGTAAGAATTGGGACATAACACAAGTGTGATTGGTCAGATACCCCTTTTCCCCTGAAGCATTTCCAGGTTCAAAGCCGGTGCCGGTGCCTGATTGCGCCGCAGATATTGTAAAGTGACTAGAATGCAACCACACACATAAATAAATGTCATGCAACACAGTCATACATGTGACATGCTTTTATTTTAATCACTTTTATCAACCACCCGTTTGCAAACATTGCCTGCTCTGAAGAAAAACAGTGCTTCAGTGGCTCAGTCAGACTAGCATCGGTGGCTATGCTAACATCATCCATGTAATACGAGAGATACTTAATTTACAGCACTATGTTGCCAAACATTGGTGATTAAAACTGAAAAAAACACTCACTTACTGTATGGGTAATATGCATCACGTGATGTTAGAATTACCATTTTCCTGTTGCAGCTGCTGTTAGCAAACGCTAGTGCCGATGGAGCTAGCAAATAATAACAAATGATTAACCTTGTCAACCTGGAAAAGTCGTTATTCAATTCACTCTGGCTTTATAAGAATAAGAGCAACAAAGCACAGCTCCGACGCAGTCTGCCTTGTTGTGAGCGGTGTTACTGAGAGAGTCTGAGACTTCTCGGGGACTCCACTCAAGCTCTGGCAGTGGAATACCAACCTGGATTGCAATCGATTGAACTTGCACAGAACTAGAACGGGAATGATTTCAGGGGGTCAGAGAGGTGCAGGTCCAGAGATGCTGAGCTCAGTGAGGTCTCTAACCTCTCTTCAAAGGAAACTGTAGCGCGTACACCTCATTCACTCATTCACTGAAAAGCTAAATAAATATTTGACTGAATGAATGATCAATGCTGCCATTCACAATGCTGACTGTCTTTATGTGTCTGGGCCAACAGAGCATTGTGGACAGAGTCTCTGAGCTTCAACTGCCATTGTGCTTTAATGTTAGGGATCAATGAAGTGTAAACATCAGCTGAGAGTGAGGCAGGAAAGATTTGATTTGTGCTTTGTGAGAAATCATTTAGAAGATTACAGATTCGTACAGGTTATTGTGTATATATGAGTATACTCTTTACCAAGTTGCTTCACCTCAGTGACCTGAAGCTGAGAACCCAGGGAGTGCATGTGTTTCTCAGCAGAGTAGAAACCCTGCTCTTTCCCATGGAGATTATTGCTCCTGTGGCTCCCTGATTTATGTTTTGCCCAAAATGTGAAACCAGCTCAATAATCAGAAGATATCAGGGAGAGTGGGAGAGAGAAGGAGCAGGAGATAGCAAAGTGTTCATGGTCAGTTGGGCAAACACACACACACACCACACACAGACACACACACACACACACACACACACACACACACACACACACACACACACACACACACACACACACACACACACACACACACACAGGTGCAATGCTCAAGTCTGGTATTTACTACTTTCTGGGTCTTCAACAAGCAGACTGCTAAAAGGTTGTATTGATCTTTTTGCGTGTGTGTGTGTGTGTGGGGGGGTGTGTGTGTGTGGGGGGGGGGGGGTGTGTGTGTAAATTCAAGTATTTCTGCATAATAAGGACATCTTCTCCGACTGTTAAAACAATCACCTTTCTCCATTTGGTTATTGTCTTTCGAAGTGTTTCCTTTTCGCTTAAGAAATTCCTTTTCCATAGGAATTTCTATCTATAGCGTTAGTATAAAAAATATCACAATCATCCGTAACTGTGGTTAATGAAATATGCAAATAAAGAATTAATGTTTAATTTAGAAAATGACTCAACTCAACTGGTTTTTCACAGCTAAAACTCAGGCTGTGTGCAGAATCAGCCAGATGTTTGGTGAGATCCACTCTGAGCATGATGGAGCAGTTTAACAGAACCCATCCAGCCTGCTCGGAGCAACACTGGTTTCTGTTAAGGTGTCCATTATAGTCAAACAGCCGCCATTAAAGTCTGCTACTGTTACTGCTTTATGGCTGAGCCTGGGGGGCTCTGCAGGCTGTAAAGGGACTGCTGTTTGCACACACACACACACACACACACACACACACACACACACACACACACACACACACACACACACAGAGCCACGTTTCCCTTCAGTCAGATGCGTACCCCCGGTGTGTCAGGCAGAGAACTGACCTGTTTGGACAGATGCTCGTCCGACACACAGAGGGTGGGGGGGGTCGACCAGCCGCCCTGCACTGACCTCCAGACCTTGACCCTTTGACCTTCACAGCGTCCTGGTTGTCTTGATCAAGAGTGATGTCACAAATGAAAGTGCTATCTGTGTGTTGGTCCGCCTGATGTAACTTACATTATGGTATTTGGGTGTTGAGTGATTCAACATTTCTCTGGAGGTATTTCAGTATATTTGTATGCTTCCATATTTTATACTCTAATAGAACAATATCATTTAAGAGTTAAGCTGCATTCACGTGTTCAGCTTCAGCATTGATTCAGTCACATTTCTTCCTGTCACAAATACTCTGAAAGCAGCTTCTCTCAACATCAGTTGTTGAGTGATTGAAAATGTCTCAATGACTTTACACTTCATGAGGTTTTTTTCTCTACATTAGAACCTTTTTACTGTTGTCAGTTCCTAGTTCAACAAGCATCCCCCATGCTGCTAAATGACCTGTGTTCCCACCCATTATCAGTGTAACATCAGTTGTCTGCCCATTATTCCCAATTCCCCCCTCTTCCTGGTATCCTCCGCTCGCTGCAGGGGTCAGGTGGGAATGATGCCTCTCTCTGCTCCCAGCTCCTCTGCTCTGGGAATGTCCTCTGCCTCAGAGTTACACCATCGTTAGTGTTACCGCTCCCAAACACATGCAGGGGCTGAGAAAGTAGAAATAAAAGCAGAATCATCTTCCTCTGCCGGCCTCATCTTTTGGGAGTCAGGGTGAAGGCCAAATAAGGAGGGGGAAGGGGTGTTGGTGGAGGAGGAGGAGGAGGAGGAACAAATACAAATCAAGGTCAGGTGCTTTTGCATCATCGGTATCAGCTGTTATTTTTTAATTAAACCCGTAATGCAAAAGGACAAATCAGGGAGGATAGGTAACATGACTCAAATGTTATCTCAAGTGGAAATCTCCTAGGAAAATGTTAAATGTCTCAATTTTGATTTATCAGAGGACTTCTGTTCGTTCCTTCTCAAAATGTTTTATCTGTTGGGTAATATCCTTTTGAAACCTGCTTTCATAATTCAGGGCTCTCATAGCTCAATACCAGACTTGGAGAGTAACAGATTATGTAATTCGGGTTAAAAAAAAAAGTTACTGTATTCCCTTAGTTATATAAAACAGACGTAACCAGATTACAATTACAAAATGGGGATTACTAACAGGATTACACAATTATAAAAACCTAAGAAGAGCATAATAGTGTTTGTTGTAAAGGATCAGATGTTATCTCTTCTCTTAGAGCCTACTGTTCTGTAGGCTAATACTCAAAGAGTGAATCTATCTCTACTGCCTGAATCTGCTTTATGCTTTTCACTTTCTTTGGTTCATTTGTTCTATTTTAATTCAGCAGGTGAACCTATATGTTGATAAAATAGTGTGTGAGATTAACTGTGTGTTGAACTAAAACGGAGCACTTTCTGTCAGCTCAGATTTTATTTCTGCTTTTATAAACTGTAGTTTGTGCTCATGTGTTTCAGTGTTGGTGTATACGCTGCTGCCTGAGTATGCTTCATGACAGCCAGGTTTCCTGTCAATAAAATCATTTTGATCCTAAATATCTTGGTTTCTTCTTTTTTAACGTCACATAGTTCTGTTGTCTTACATAATACACTTAGGTCAAAAACATTTGATTGATATTTGGTTTGTCTTATATTTATTTGCATTGCATTTGATATTGACGCAATCCAAAAGTAACTTTTAGTAATCAGGTTGGATTACTTTTATATATTTATACTCAGATTAGGTTACTGATTACATTTTCACAGGTAACTAGTAATGGAATATATATTTAAAGTAACCCTCCCACCCTACACAATCCTCACCCTTTTTCTCTCTTCCTATCCCTCCATCCACTATTAAAGCTGTCTCTCAGTGCCCTGTGCGGGTGAGAGAGTCGACACACTCTCAATTCTCAGCTCCACACACTTCCCTTTCAGCACCACTGAGGCTCTTTACGATGGAACGTCCTGCTCCGAGAGGCCATCCATCTCACTATCTCACCCTCGCCACACACACACACACACACACCCTCAAGTGGGTGTCGGAGTTGGAGCACAGCTTTGTTTGCACTGAGACTAAAAACACTCGCTCAAGTTTTTCTTCTTTGTTAGGCCGCGGGTGAAAGTTCATCGGAGAAAGAAAGGGGGGTCAGACGCATCGATTTGGCCTTGTGACATAGGACTGGGGAGATGGGGGGGGAGAACGACCTCTTACTGTTGCAGCTTGGCTCTTGGACTGACTGACTCTGGCGCTGTTTGCTGAGCAGTGGGGGGGGGGGGGGTATCATCTTACCCGAGTGCTGGACTGGGAGCTAACCAGGCTTCCTATTCAGCCCGACTGTCAGTCAATATCTTCCTCTATTCACACAGGCTCAGGGTCCAGAGCTGCTGAGACAGGGTCCGGGCTGGGGTCTGTTTACCTGCTAACTCCATTGTCCAGGGACACAGTGTGTAAAAGTGCTAAAGTCCTTTTTAATCATTTAAGAGAGTGAGTAGCTTAAAGGGTCATTCTGCTTTAATACAACATGGGTCTTATTTTCATTCCTCTTCCGGGTTGGTAGCATTACAACTGTATTCCATTCACTGATTTTTAAAATAAGAGACAAAACAGGTCCTACATTTATCTTCTTTGTGTTTAAAATCAATAAATGGTGAATAATAAAAGTATAACAAATAAATATATAGAAATAAAAATTGCATCTTAAGGATTTGTGGATAAACATGACATTTATTACACATGTTTTTATAATAATGTCATCAGAATTTGTCAAAATGCGGCATCTGTGCCCAGAAATACATGTAGCTAACCTGTCCTTAGCAAGAGGTCACGTGTCAACTGCCGAGAAAAAGTGTTCGTTATTGATACAAATGCATAAATATAAATATCAAATGAAAGCAATGGTTAAATATCATAACTGGTATTTGTAATATAACAATAACTAGTTACCTGTAAAAAATAAAATAATCAGTAATCTAATCTGAGTTCGGAATTTAAAGATGACTTTCTGTTACTTTTGGACAACCTCAATATCAAAAAATAAATACAAGAGAAAATAAATATCAATAAGATGTTTTTTTACTGAAGTGTATTCTGTGAGATAACAGCACTCTTATAAGAAGGAACCAAGATATTTAGGATCAAAATGATTTTCTTTATAGAAACCCTGCCTGTCATGAAGCATACTCAGGCAGCAGCTATACACCAACACTGAAACACATGAGCACATACTACAGTTTAAAAAAGCAGAAATAAAATCTGAGCTGACAGAAAATGCTCCGTTTTAGTTCAACACACAGTGAAGCTCACACACACTATTTTATGAACATATAGGTTCACCTGCTGAATTAAAACAGAACAAATGAACAAAGAAAGAGAAAAGCATAAAGCAGATTCAGGCAGTAGAGATAGATTCACTCTTAAAGTATTAGCCTACAGAACAGTACAGCTCTAAGAGAAGAGATATAGTATGATCTTGAACCAGCACCTGATAAATTAAATCCTTTTATTTTTCTATTTTCATTTTTTTTGTCATTAACTCCAAACATAAATAATCCTTTTAGAAGTTTTATATTTTACATGTTTAAACAACAAACACATAATGTGTGAGAGGTGTGTGTGTGTGTGTGTGTGTGTGTGTGTGTGTGTGTGTGTGTGTGTGTGTGTGTGTGTGTGTGTGTGTGTGTGTGTGTGTGTGTGTGTGTGTGTGTGTGTGTGTGTGTGTATGTGTGTGTGTATACGTGTACATGCGTGAGTCATCTTGTCTGTGAGGTACTTTACAGACGGCGACGGACACACAGCTGGCCGCGCTCTGAGGTGGAGCACATGCGTTTTACATTTAATCTGATTGCAGTGTGCTAGTGTGACTGGGAATCAAAGGGAGAGGCTCACACTGGGACATAAAGGGTGACCCCGGCACTGTGAAACACAACTAGACAGGACAACTGTGGGGGTATATGACCTGTGTGTGTGTGTGCGTGCGTGCGTGTGTGTGATAGAGAGAAAGAATGAGTCTCCTAGAAACAACCAACACATGTGGTTATTAGGTTATTAAGCAGCAGTTTATAACAGCACTGTAGACCTGCTTCAAGCAGAGTGGGAAAGTACAGGCTCAGGACTTCTCATCAGCAAGAGTAACACACAGACACACACACACACACACACACACACACACACACACACACACACACACACACACACACACACACACACACACACACACACACACACATACATAAACAATGAGAGGAGGTGAGTGTGTGTGGTACAGGCTGCCCTCCAGTGGACAGAGGGTCATGTGTTTCTACCTTTTGTTTTAATTTTGAAACAGACACACTTCACATTCCATTTCCTCATTCCTGTTTCTCAGCAATGCTCATCTCTTAGCATCCTTATGAAGTGAAATGCTTCATTTGAACAGAAGAGAGTAAAAGGGAAGTTCCATTCAACTTTGAAGTTACGAAATGACTTTATGTGTCCTATACCTGTTAATATAGTTGTTTACACCTGATGATCATTCTTTGGTTTTGCAGCAGAAAAAAACATCCTAAAATATACCTGATCAGAAACATTGTAAAACAGCATCAATAAATCATTTGAGACAAAGACAAGTTAACTTTTTTGAAATGCTTGCAAGCTGACTATTCTGTCAAAGACATTTTTCTTCTTTTACAATATTCAAAGCAAAATGCAAAATAGGAGAACAAATGTATTTTTTGCAGGAGATGGATTAGTTTTATCATTGTAAGTTCAAATACTTTTTGTAATCTTTTAATACACAGTGTTGTTCAGTATATTTTAGGTTGTTTTTTCTGCTGCAAAACAAAAGAATGATCCTCCGGTGTAAATAACTATATTAACAGGTATAGGACACGAAATACAATAATCTACAAACATATAGAACATAAACAACACGTATTGCGAAAATAAATAAAAAAACATAAATACAAGTAGCCTTAACACAAGAAAGGGTAGTGTAAATAAATGTAAATAAATGTAGTGATATCCTTAAGCTTATTTAACATTCCGTCACCCCTCAGATCTACGTTAATGCATACGACTTGTATATTTTTGCCTGTATATTCTAAAGGTATCCAATTCAAGTAAGTGTGTGTATGAATGGATTGGAGGGTTTCAGGGCCATAGGAATGGTAGCAGACTCCCACCACCCTATATAAAGGGCAGCATGTGTTGTGTGCCAATTGAAAACTTTAAAGAGGATGTCAAAAGAGCAGATGTGTGAATGCTAAAATGTCTTGTGGCTCCTTCCATAAAAAACCTGTTTTGGTCATTGTTACTTTATTTGGATGTTTGGCCTCTCTCTGTGCAGGATAGGCTCTTTGTATGCTTGTGTTGAACTTGTATCACTCTTCTGAACACCGGAGCATCAGATTTAGAATCAGAGTACTTTATCCACTCCAGATAGCTGCCGTTCCCTCACTATGCTGTCTCCTATATGAACTTACTCTTACCGCCACAAGGGGGAGACAAAGGTCTGTACTCCAGTTTAATAAATACATTTATTTAGGAATGCATTTTAAAGGATCGCAACAAGTCTTCCTAAGTTCAGAGCCTGATTTCAGTTCAGTTTACCACAGACACAATAAATCATCAAGCACAGCGTTTTACGTGTTTAATTTCACATCACCAGTTATCTTATCAGATCTGTTAAGTTTATTAACAATACAAACATGAAATTACATAAAGAAAATATAGGATCACAGTTCAGAAGAGGGATCAACATTTAATATCAGTGTGTGGTTTCCTGTTTTTATTTCTATATCTGATATACTGTGCAAGTTAAGCAACAAGACATATATGAGACGTCATATCTTCATGGCCCTTTGTGATAGATGCATTATTTTAATTTTGATTGACAGAAGACATCCTGGAGTAAATGTTGTTGTCATTTGACTTCTCACTTTTCTTTGCAATAGAGGTCAACATAAGTCAAAATTGGCTCGTCTTACCCCACTCTCCCCTACAATCTAAAAATACACTGTAACATGTCCTGCATTTAAAATGGTATCTAAGACTTAAAAGTACAAAAGTAGAAGTGCTTATTATGTTGTATTTCAGAATCATGTAAAATTACTGTACTACAACTATTAATGCAATCATTCATCACTTTAATGTTGCAACTGGTAAAGGGGAGTTCACTTTAATTACTTACAGTATATACTGCTGGGTAGCTTCATTTATGGTAATCTATTGTGATGAATTAGTTGAATTATAATTCATATTAATAACATAAATCTGCAAAGTAGTAACTAAACTTGTACAATAAATGTAGTGAAGTAAAGAGTACATTTGCCTACAAACAATGAAATGTGTATTAACTACTATAAACAACTTTGAGTACAAGTACCTCACATTTTTACTGAGGTACAGTTCTTGAATAAATGTACTTAGTTACTTGACCACA
This sequence comes from Gymnodraco acuticeps, assembly GCF_902827175.1. Lineage (NCBI taxonomy): Eukaryota > Metazoa > Chordata > Actinopteri > Perciformes > Bathydraconidae > Gymnodraco > Gymnodraco acuticeps. The sequence goes on from NW_022990274.1 coordinate 2,048,052, forward strand.
GATGGTGGGGCTGATTCCTGGTAGTGGAACAGTCTTTTAGGGGCTAGCTAGGTTTGCTTAGCTCCTCTCTCAGATCTCTCACTTAACTCAATCCCCAAACGTCCTTCTCCCATGTTGATGAGTGCATGTCTCTCATATGCCATATGGTCTCCAGTAGAACAAATATATATATATATTGAATCACTGGTGAGCGCTCCGTGTTGCTGCATGGACTAAGGCCATCAGAGATCAATACGGTTCTATTGATTCCATCTCCTTCTGTTTGCAAATGAATGACATGCGAACTTAAAGGTCACCTATATGCAATATCCACTTTTTCATGTCTTTTATACAGAAATGTCCACTTAAGAGATTTGGCAAGTTTCAGTACAGGAGATTCTCTCTTTTTGTCCTGATCCATATAAAAAACTTTTTTGTATACCAATCATTTCTCAGAGGGGCGTGGCCAGCAGCAGCTTGATAGCATTTAAAGCTACATACAAATAATCGGCACTTTGGGAACAGGGCTGAAACAGAGGGGATTATGGGATGCTATGATCTGTTTTGTGTTTCAGCCGAACACTTCAAAGTCATGTTTTGTATATATCTGAGGCTTATAATATATTGTTGAAAAGAGTATAAAAGGGGACCTTTAAAGGTCTTTAGCTGTGTACGCTGACTTTTCTTAAGAGCCACTATGAGGTTGGCATTTTTAGTTCAGCATGAAAGATTTCAACAACAATTGAATGGATTGACAATTTGCTAGACACTCATGCTCCCATATTATATAAATGCATATATTTAAATAACTTTGGGGAATCATCCTCTATCGTCTGTCCAAATATCTGCAAAAGAAATGTCATCCTCAACTCAGCATGTTAGCATTAACATGTTACTATCTGCCTCTATTACTCAGTTCAAAGCATTGCTGTGTTTCCTGGATATAGATTTGTGTCAATAACTGAACACTCTTTTTTTGCTGAGGCAGTTTTTGTGGAACACTTTTGACGGTTGAATTGCTTTCAAAGTGTGGAGACAGGAAGAGTAACTTTATATTATATATATATATATATATATATATATATATATATATATATATATATATATTAACACACAACTCTTACCCTGCCTGCACTCATGTGACTTCCTTCCTCTTTGTTTCCAATTCAATTCCATTAGGTTTGCTGAATTGTCAGTAAGGCAGACATTGTTTACTGCTGCTTTGCCTTCATGTAAGGAACGACTAGAATCAAGTAAAAGGAAACATTTTGTTATAAAAAACAAAGAGTTCTGACCAACATTTGGTTGGTCAGAACCATATTTACTGTGTTTTTAATGAGAATACTTGTGTTTCGCTAGGTTGAACACCCTTTTTTTGTTTTTATTTTAAATGAACAACTATAACAATTTAAAGTACAAGCATTAATTCCTCGCACAAAATTGAAAGTAATTGTGCTACTGTGACGCAGTAATTATAGAAACAGGACTGCTGTAGAAACCCCCCTTTTTCTAACACCTAACACTTCACTCCACATTAAAGCATGTCTACCACAGCATCCTCAGCCTCTGTAGAACAAGTGGGCTTTGTTTTGTCCTCCCGTCTCTTTGGAGGGAGGTCCCGGACTCAGTTTGTGGACCAACAGGAGCACAGCTGTGGCCCCCTGATCAAAGCAGACTGGGGCCTGGGCCCTGTCAGTAGGCCCAGTCTGTTTGGGATTATCACACCTGTGGTTCAGGGATTAATCCCAGCAGAGACATGGGAACCAGGGACAAAGGGGCTCCAAAGGGCCGGTGTAGAAAGGGAGGAGGGCCGTACTGTGTGGCACATCCCAGGACTGTGGCCCCATGAGCCCTAGGTGCCAGTTCACATTTGTGGGTCATCAGGTTAAGAAGGTGTTGAGCAGATTCTGGGGGCTGCTTTTTTAGGATTTAAATCCAAGCACCGACAACATCAGGATGGAAGGACCCCATTGAAATTGATGGGGTTCTTATTAAAGAGGGCATCTAATGCTCATTTTCAGGTTCATATCAGTATGTAGTATAGACATGTCTCCATGCTCTAATGTTCAAAAAGCTCTTTATTGTTCTCATACTGCCTGTGCTGCAGCACCTCTTTTCACCCTCTGTCTGAAACCAGAGCCCAGTCTGCTCTGATTGGTTAGCTGGCCGGTTCTGTTGTGATTCTTGAATGCTTAGAGAAGTCACACCCCTTAGCCTATCACGTACAATGTCTTGTAGAGCTATAGCCAACGGAGGCACGAGTCAGATAGTGATGTCATTATGTTACGGAAGTAAACAAAGGAGTCCAATGGAGGGGTGAACTTTGGGATTTTAGTCATTGCAGACCATTTAAATGCACAAAAAGCTATATAACACACTACAGGATAGGGAAAACCCCAAAAAACAGAATAGAGCCTCTTTAATATATTATTATTATGTTTCACACAAAAGGATCACATTTTTACATCATAGAATTCACAAAATATATGGCTCTTCAGGCCGTAAGAAACAATGGCCAATTCAACCTTTCCTTGGATAAGATACATTACTCCAAGTTGCTCCTGATGGCATGGCTAAAGGTGTGTGTGAGTGTGTGTGAATGTGTAGCCTCTTCCTCTGAATGAATGTGTGAATCGGTTAATGCTGACTTGTATATTTGAAAGTGCTTTTAGGGTTTGGAAGGATTGGAATAGCAGCAAATGAGCTGACACAGAATTTGGTTAGCATTTTACACAGGTGTCTAGATGAGTACAAAAGTTGTTCACTGCAGGTAAGGTCTTTATTAATGTGTTACTTGCTAAAGACTGACCCCTGACCCTCCCAGCGGGACCCTTGCACTGTCACATATATGTGCTGTATCAGCTTTCTTTCTTTTACTGGTCATGCAGAAAATCCTCTCTCCTTATTGGTTTAGCTAATTCCAATGGCATTTTCCCAGTCGGCTCCTCCTGAGTTAGTTTGTCTTACAGCTTATGTCTCCAGCGCACTTCATCTAAAACAAATAAGAAAAAAAGATCATGAGTCATCCCTTCGAAGCTGCTGTCCATTTGGCTTATACCCCCCAATGACAACATCCCCCAAGGTTCTATTTTGTTTCTTTTAAACAGTTCATGGTCCCAGACTTGGATGGCCATTGCATTACATCTACACCTGCACACATGCACACTCACATGCACACTCACATGCACACAAACAGTGGTCCTCATTAATGACAGGTGGCATGGTAGGCCAGGAGTCACTTACAACTACTTCAATATCGTAGACATTCCCACGAGAGCAATCTGGGGTTCAGTAGCTTGCCAAGGACACTAGTTGATGTTTGTTTCTACACAACTTTTGGAAATATTCACTATCACACTTATATCATGATAATGATATGAAAATAAATATCATGTAGAGATATAAATAGAAAGCAGCATAATTCTTACAAAGCACCCTCTAACCTAGTATGTATGTGTGTTTATACTAAGTGCCCAGTGTTCAACATACTGTATTAAAGATTGATAGAATTCATAAACATTTCAAAGAAACATATCATTAGATGGAAATAGGTGAAACAACGTTGTGAAATGTGAAAGCTGCTGCAGACGCTTTTCACCCAGCATGTCCTTTCATTTCTACATGAAAGGACAGACAGAATATTCATAGTGATGTCTTTTGTGACTCTGGGAACCAACAACAGACCTGCACTGTGCATTAAAAAGACAACTCACATTTGAGGTGCTTTATAAACCTCAGATCCAGAGGAGAACAGCAGCCACCATGAGAGCTTCAGCCAAGGCGGGGGGGCTCCACTCGGCTCCACCTGCAGGAAAAAAACTGATTTAAAAAAGAATGTGTATATATAAAAACATTTCTAGTTCTGTTGTAGTAGCCAAAGAATAGGAATCTGTCAACGAGCAATAGCTTGAATTCATGAATACAGTCTACATACGTAGACACAGTATTTCAATTTACTCCACTGAGCAGTATTTAAAAATCTGGTTTTATTTGACGTCATTCTAATTTACCTGAATATCATTTAGTTCAGTTATTTCTGCATTTTAAACTAAACCATTATTTTGCACTTTTTTATGTGTACTATTTCTTCCACAATATTTACTTTAGTCTTACTGTAAGTATATTATGTTGCATTGTTGGAGGAGCCTTAATATAATATTAAATAACACTGTAGCTATTGTGCATATGACATAAAGCCATTGAATCTTTGATTATTTTAATCACTCATTGTTTACTGGCTCTGTTTGCTTGTATTATAGTTATTCAAAATGTATTGTGTATATCAGTAATCCTTTGTTTAAAGTGTTAACAATCATAAAACTTCCTGTAGAATGAATATCTCTTCATATGTAACAGAACAGGCCTTTTGACAGTTTGAATAATCATACAGTAGTAGGAAAAAAACAGGCGTTACTTAAAAACACTACTGAGACATGTTAACAAGTGTTCTGTGAAAAGGGCCTCTGGTATATTTGCATTACACTGTTAGTCCAGCAGGTGTCAGCAGCACCACATATATATAGTAAATCTGACACAATGTTACTTCCTGTGTGTCCCTGTGATTTAGGTCTGAATAAGGCCCAATTCAAACCTATCCCTCCACCCTCACATTTAATGACATAGTAAACTCCTTCTGTATCTTGAACTTGTTAACATCTGTCTGACAATACAAAATGTCTCTCCTACTTTGCACAGTTCACTTGAGGTTGTTACAGGGAACCTTTTGCGCACAGCGTGCTTTGAGTGACACAAATAGGGTTGCAAATAGCCAGGTAGGCCAGCTGGGCAAGTCAGAACGATTGCAGACTTCCTGTTGGAGGGTTTAATACATTTCTGTAGGTTTTAATAAGTTAGTTAGCTTTGCAAGTGCTCTCTTGGATGTCATTGGATTACGGAATAAGGCAGAAAATAAGATGTTGGCAAACACACGTATTGTTTAGCAGGATTATCTCCACATTAACATACATTTTGTCATTTCTGAAATGAAAATGCAATTGCCAGAAATGTTGTAGGTCAAAATGGGAAAATCTCTTGTTTGTTTTGACAGATCTTACTTATTTCAGGCATCTAACTGAAAACACATTCAAAAAACCATTGACATCGAGGTAAGGGAACCTGAAGTAGTTATACGCTAACTAATTTCAGGTTTAGGGTTACAGTGCTGCTAACAGCTAGCTATCTGCTCCTCAGCTCCACCCACAATCCACCTATTTGCCCATTTTAAGACTAGCCAGGAGTTAGGCGGAGTCATCACTGTCAAGATGGCCACCACATACATTGGACTACTCAACGGCTCTTTTAAAGCATAGAGACGTCAACAATTTATACAGTCCATGGTTTTAAATCAGGAAATGATTGGTTAAAGAATACATAGAATAATCAATTCTGCTATTAACTTACTCCGGTTTGAAGGGCAGGTGGTAGTCTGGATCTCGTTTGGAGCTGTGAGAAAGAAAGTGAAGTTTCACTTTAGTATTTGCAAACACAAAAGACGTTTTGGAAAACACGCTACATCGCTTCTCCTTTCTTAACTGAGAGAATGGTTTGTTTTCCTCAATCTGATTAATCCTGTAGTGAAAAGTTAAATGTTCTTCCTTACCGTCAACATGTAAAGTAAGTTGGCAGATTTTATTGGTTTCGCCATATTCCATAGTCCCAAACACTTTTGCAAAAACATCGAAAACCTTTTGATTATCTTCCATCGTTGTGTTTTCAAGTTTGATTGAAACATTTCCTCTTCTCATGTCCTGATGGAAGGCTGTGATCCTGCCTCGATAAAGTCTGTCAACATACTTTGGCATAGCTGTTCCTTGATCAAAAGAGTATACAACCTTGTTGTTTTCATCCTGCCAGTAAAATCGTAGATGATGTAGGTCAGTTATAGTTGTGTTCATCAAACATGGGAGTATCGTTGATTTCCCGACGGTTGTGTTGACTCGAGGAATCCCTGTTGCATCAGACACTAAAAATAACAGAAACGTGATGGACAGCATGTTTTATGTTCATTAAGATTAAATCATTTAGTTCCCAAACTAAACAAATGCCATAGATAATGAATGATTCCTTTGTGTTCATGTCAGGTACACACACACACACACACACACACACACACACACACACACACACACACACACACACACACACACACACACACACACACACACACACACACACACACACACACACACACACACACACACAGCAGACTTACCTAACAGGAGAAAGTAGGCCACTGATACAATGATCATTTTGCTCACTTCAAACACGTAGACTGTGCTGGCTGCTAATATACACACGTTTGATGATCATAGGAAGTCCCCCTATACAACCTTTGTTTCCTCTTCTGTGGACAATTAACCCCTCCTCTTTCTCCCTGTTGCGTGTGCTGACCCTTATTATACATCCATGGTGCTGACTAACCATTTATATTTATAGAAACTGTCGCTTGAACATTGCAAATTATTTTCAAAGTCGCAATGAGGACAATGATAAAGTAACGTATGTATTCCTTTTGAGCATGATAAAGGGTTTGGTGGTCAGTGTAAGAAATAAGATGACTTCAACTGGCAGGAAGTTACAGACTAACCACGTCATACTGAAGTCCTCTGAGGACACACTTCCCTAAAACATCTGAGGACACGCTTCCCTAAAACATTTCAATCAGGTTTTAAGTCCAACCACCGTAGAGACTGCTGTAACTAAAACAATGAATGATCACCGACTCATCAATACTGCAAATAAGGCCTCAATCCTTATTCTAGTCGACTTAAAGGTCACCTATTGTGCAAAATCCACTTTTTCATGTCTTTTATACATAAACATGTGTCCCCTCTTGGCCACTTTATGATGGCATAACGATCTTTTGGCTTGTATAACCATTAGCCAATCACCAACCAAGGTAACACCCCCCACCTTATCACCTGAATCACCTCCTAGAGCAGGGGTTCCCAAAGTGTGGGTCTCGCGACCCCCCGAGGGGGTCGCGAGACCCCGAGTGGGGGTCGCGAGATGATTACAAGATAATTAATAATAACGGGTGCATAGACATTGTTCATGGGCGGACTAGCCATCTGTATAATGTCCCCGCAGCGAGGCTCCCCCCGTTGACAATCCACTAGCGCAGTGTTTCTCAAACTTTTTCATACCAAGGACCACTTAACCAATAAAAAAACACTCCACGGACCACCTGACTCCACAAATATCCAAAAACAATTGGCCTGCTTACCACTGCAACAGTACATAACAGCCTAATAATGACAGCTTCTCTACTGTACAGTATATCGCCTCGTTCACACAATAAATCAACAATACAAATACAACTAGCCCTACAGATTATATAAGCATTTAGTTCAAATGCGATTTAAAATGCTCTCAGGTCTTTTTTTCCTCTTGTGAAATGTAGACTACATTTATTACAGAGTTTATGTCCGAGCCAACAGACTCACAGATCGTTGGCTACTGAGAGAAATGCAAAATACGCCGCATGTAGTAGGCCTACGGCTACGACACAAACAAACCTCCGCCGTGGGTTTTCAAAACAAAATACAGTAAAACTATGGTTGCAGGCCCAAGTTTAACTCTCTGAGGTCTAAGCCATATTTTCACATGTTAGGCTCGCCTGGGCTTTTTTTGTGAAAATGCTATTAAAACATGAACCTTGGTGACCATCGGGCTGGCCTGCATGGTCTGCCGACAAAACAAAAATAAAAAACGTTTATGCAGCACCAACAACAGCCTCTGATCATCAACAGACTTCTTGCAATGCTTCATTGGATGCATATTTTAGATAATAATCTCTATCTCACTCCTAAAACATCTAAATCTACTTTCAGCATCGATAAATATCCATAAAATACATCCATTGTGTGTTCTATATGCTTCATGAAATCCTAAAAGCACATCATTTTTCTAGAACAGATTACAAATCGCCTGAAAATTGTACAAACAAGTGGCAACATGTGTGACGAAGGTGTTGCGCTGGGCTATATCATGCAATCAAAAGTGAAACTCCATTGCGGAGATATTCCTGCAAGAGTGCCTGTTATTTTGGGGGTCGCGGGCTGAAAAGTTTGGGAACCCCTGTCCTAGAGCACCATTGTGTTCTTTTTAGCCAAATATTTTGCAGAGGGGCGTTGAAAGTGGCTCCTTATTTTCATCTAAAGTAAAAGATAGAGAATCAGCACTTTTGAAACAGGGCTGAAACAGAGGGGGGATGCTACAATGATCTGTTTGGTATTTCGAGCCAAACACTTCAGAGACAAGTTTTGTATATATCTGAGACCTATAATATATTGATGAAAAACAGTATAATAGGGAACCTTTAATTTCTGCATTCAACACAATGGACCACAACATTTTAATAACCAGTTACGGCACCCTTAACTGGTTCAGAACATGTATTACTTTAAAGACAATGTGATAATAGTAGGCGCAAAGTCCACAGCGGGCGAACTCAGGGGGCCGGACTCGATGGCGAAAGCCGCTGGGGAACTCAGGAGGCCGGGCACAAGGTCGGGCAAGAAGGCGGCGACGGGACAGCTCCGGAGGACGGGCACGAAGGCGGTGACGGAATAGCTCCGGTGGACGATGTACGCCGCAATGGGACCCCTCCAGTGACAGCTGGATCGCCGGAGCACTGGGATCGAGAGCAGGAGCTGGTGGGACCCCTGGTGGGACAGGCGTAGACGGGACCCTGGACGGAACATGGGCCGGTGTCAGTGGGACCCCCGACGGAGCAAGGGCTGGTGTTGGCAGGACCCTCGGCGTAGCACGTGTCGGCGGGACCCCCAACAGGACATGATCTGGTGTTGGCATGAAATCCGGTGGAGCAGGTGTAGGCGGAACCCCCAACAGGACAGGATCAGGTGTTGGCAGGAAATCCGGTGGAACCCCCAACAAAACAGAATATGGAGTTGGCAGGACCCTCAGCGGAACCCCCAACGACACAGGACATGGAGTTGGTAGGACCCTCGACGAAACAGGTGTCGGCTGGACCCCCAACGGCACAGGACATTGGGTTGGCAGGACCCCCGGCGAGACAGTAGTCGGCGGGGCCTTCAACGGCACAGGACATAGGGTTGGCAGGACCCCCGGCAGAAGAGTAGTCGGCGGGACCTCCAACGGCACAGGACATAGGATTGGCAGGACCCCCGGCAGAAGAGTAGTCGGCGGGGCCTCCAACGACACAGGACATAGGGTTGGCAGGACCCCCGGCAGAAGAGTAGTCGGCGGGACCCCCAATGGGACAGGACATGGAGTTGGCAGGACCTCCGACGAAACAGGTGTCGGCTGGACCCCCAACGGCACATGACATAGGGTTGGCAGGACCCCCCGGCAGAAGAGTAGTCGGCGGGACCTCCACGGGACACAGGACATAGAGTAGGGACTTGAGTAGGGACTAGAGAAGGGACTTGAGTAGGGACTGGAGAGGGGACTCGAGATGGGACTGGAGAGGGAACTCGAGAGGGGACTGGAGAGGGGACTCGAGAAGGGACTTGAGAGAAGGCTTGAGAGGATACTCGAGAGGAGACTCGAGAGGGGACTCGAGAAGGGACTCCAGAGAGGGCTGGAGACGGGACTCGAGAGGGGACTCGAGAGGTGACTCGAGAGGGAACTCGAGAGGTGACTTGAGAGGGGACCTGAGAGAGGACTCGAGAAGAGACTCGAGAGGCGACCTGAGAGGGAACTCGAGAGGAGACTTGAGAGGTGACTTGAGAGGAGACTCGAGAGGGAACTTGAGAGGGAACTCGAGAGGGGACTTGAAAGGGAACTCGAGAGGAGACTCGAGAGGGGACTCGAGAGGTGACATGAGAAGGGACTTGAGAGAGGACTTGAGAGGGAACTTGTGTCGGTCGGTACCCCGACAGGACATGGGGAGCTGGAGTCGGCCGGAACGCCGACAGGACACGGGGAGCTGGCGTCGGCCGGAGAGCCAACAGGAGACGAGGTGCTGGAGTCGGCCGGTACGTCGACAGGACACGGGGAGCTGGAGTGGGCCGGACCACCGTCAGGACACGAGGGGCTGGAGTGGGCCGAACCAATGACATAACACAGGGGGCTGGCGTCAGCCGGGGAGCCAGTACTGGAGCCGAAACTGGAGCCGGAACCATGGCTGCTGGGGCCGGAATTGGGGCCGGAACCATGGCTGCTGGAGCCAGGACTGAGGCTGGAACCATGGCTGTGGGGGCCAGAACTGGAGCCCAAAGCATGGCTTCTGGGGCTAGGGCTGCTAGCCTGGACTTGCGACTCCTTCTCAGGAGCCTTTTGGAGGCTCCGTGGACCTCCAAAAGCCAGACGAGTACCCGAGAACGGCTCCTAGACAGGAGCAGGACATGGGGAAGAAGTAGGGGTTGACTCCAGACGGAACACACCAAGACGTATGGTGTCAGGCTGGGAACCGGGAGGCAGGATGCCAGCACGCCTGGGGCTAGCAGGCCGGGAATCACACGACGAGAGGAAGTCCAAAATCCAGCCAGGTAAGAACTTCACTAAACATGGCTTCTCAGTAGCCATCTGGTGCACCTCTGCCAGAGCAGCCTCTCTCTGCTGAACACCGGACGCTCCCCTCCACCTACCATAGCAGCAAGCCAAAGAAAAGGTAAAACTAAGTAATTCCAGCTCAAATGGATCTGCTGGGCCCATCCTTGGTTGGATTGTTCTGTCAGGGTTGAGTGAAGCAGGCAGGACCCAAACGCAGATTTAAATAGAAAATACCTTTATTTCAAGGCTAAATAAAGAACAGAACTCTACACAGTCAAGACAAACAACAATCCAACAATGACAGACAGAAAAACCAGAACTTAAATGCACACAAGACTAATCACACAAACAAGACACAGGTGAGGAGGGAGGAGAAAACACAGGGGCACAAGGTGAACACAATCAGGAAATCAGACACAGGAGGGCAAACACAGAGACAGGAATCAACAGACAATACAGGGGGTGAACACTTTTCAAAATAAAACAGGAAACCAGAGACAGACAAAACACAACACAGACAGACCGTGTCACAAACTCACCCCAAAAAAAACACATCGTACTAAAATCTGGACAGGGCATCGGCCAACACATTCTCTGAACCCTTCTTATGGCGAATCTCCAAGTTGTAGTCTTGCACGATCAGGGCCCATCTCATGAGACGCTGGTTGTGATTGTACATCCGCGACAGGAACACGATGGGATTATGATCCATGAAGACTGCAACTGGCAAGGAACTGGACCCAACATATACTTAAAAATGTTGAAGAGCTAATAACAAAGCAAGGGTTTCCTTTTCAATAGTGGAATACATGATCTGATGTTTGTTACATTTCCTCGAAAAATAACAAACTGGGTGGTCAACCCCATCTGTGTCTTCCTGCAACAATACAGCCCCGGCCCCCACTGCACTGGCATCCACCTCTAGTTTAAAAGGCCTGGAGAGATCAGGAGCGGCGAGCACGGGAGCGTAACTCAACAGGGTTTTTACAGTGTCAAACGCATTCTGACACTCAGAAGTCCCCACATAGTCTCTTTTCGGACTTATCCGATTCGTGAGCGGGTATACAACGGACGAGAAGTTTCTGCAACATTTCCGGTAGTGCCATACCGAGAAACCTGCGGAGAGCACTCCGACTGGTCGGCGTGGTGCAGTTCGCTATCGCGGCAACCTTTTCTTCCACTGGACGAACCTGACCCTGCCAAACCTGTTTGGCAGGATAACTGTGGCTTTACCAAACTCACACTTCGCAACGTGAATCAGATGTACCGGTCTGGGAACGTAACCCATTTCAATGCCACGTAAGATTGAGCCATAGCCACAAGCTGATTTTTTGGAAAACGGCAACGCAGAGGCAATAATCACCGACTGTGAGCCACCAGTGTCTCGCAAAATACACACAGACCTCTGATCGGCAGACTCACAAGTTAAATACACTAACCCGTCAAAAACAAAAGGTTTGAAACACGGATCAAAACTATCATCGTCAGCATCAGAGAAAGTGCACGACTCAGTCTTGATCAAGCCAATACCTTTTGGTTGTGACACATTGCTCCTTACGTTTCAGAGTTATGCAATTGGCGATAACATGTCCAGATTTGCGACAATAATAACACTCTCTCCTCCTTTTTAACATTTCCTGCTTTTAACATATTTTTTATACGTCCTATTCATTGTCTCAATGCGCTCATACATCTTAAGAAAGTTATCACCAAAAATGTTAAGAATGTTATCCTACCTTTCAGAAGAACATTCTGGGAACCAAAATAAAACGTCCCGCTGAAAACATTCCTAGAACAACGAATGGTAACAAACATTTATATCTGGGAACTCACACATGCCACATGCAATATCTGCTTACAGCTTATCATGAATTACGTGCTTGTTTGTTTTTTTCAAAAGGAAATTATGGTGACATCAGATTTTTTTTAAAACATCCTTTTCAAACAGATGCAACAAGTTTGTTTTTTAAAGCGCTCTAGAAATAAATCTGACGTTGACCATGACCGTGTTAATATTTGCCATAACAGGAACGTTTTATAAAAAAAGAATAACATCCTGAAATTATTTTCAGAATGTTTCTTGGAGAATGTTCTTCGTTTTTTATCATGTAACATTGAGGGAACGTTTTATAATGAACATCTTTAATGTGTTTCCCAACAACGTCCAAAACACATCCTTAGAATGTTGCAGGCAAAACGTTCCACCTTTGTTAACATATCACATTAAAGGAACATTTTATAAAACACTTTTTGTCATCTCAGGCCTCAATAACATCCTGAAAACATTTTCAGAATATTTCTTGGAGAATGTTCTTCATTTGTTATCATGTAACATTGAGGGAACGTTTTATAAAGAACATCTTTAATGTGTTTCCCAACAACGTCCAAAACACATCCTTAGAATGTTGCAGGCAAAATGTTCCACCTTTGTTAACATATCACATTAAAAAAACTTTCTGTCATCTCAGGCCTTAATAACTGTTAGGCTCCTCGTAAAGAGACACAAAACGTGAACCCGCTATGCAAGAACACTGGGACGGAGACTTAGGTGAAGTGTCAAAAAGACTGGATTTAATAAGTCCACAAAAAACAGGCAGGGGACAAAGCAAACTCTGAACAGAGTGGGGAGAACGTGGAGCAGAGCTGAGACGGAGGTTGGGCTGGACGTGGCAGGCAGGACGGAATGGAATGTGGAGTTTCTGGAACAGGCAAAAAACAGAACGGGATTAGCATACGAAAAAATCCAACAGGAAGAGTATACAAAAGAACTAGAAAATCTAGTCAGCCGGAACTGGAGTTTACCACTGTGAGTATACCACTGTGAGTATACGAAGAACTGGCGAAGTCTGATGATCGAACCAGAGTTTTAAGCAGCAGCAGGTGAGTGGTGGTAATCAGTGATGATGAGAAACAGGAGCGGAGGTCAGTTGGCGGAAAACGGAAAGTAGGTCAACCACGCCCAACCAGGAAGACAGACAAACAGATAAAAGGAGAAGGAGATACCGCAATTCCTCACAGTACCCCCCCCCCCTCAATGGGAGCCACCTGGCGACCACCAGGCTTGTTTGGATGAGCCCTGTGAAAGGCCCTCACCATGATTGGGTCCAGGACACGGGAACGAGGAACCCAGCATTGCTCCTCGAGGCCATAACCCTCCCAGTCCACCAGATACTGGAAACCCCTGCCCCGACGTCTGACGTCCAAAAGACGGTGCACCGTATAAGCAGGGTGATTGTCGATAATACGGGCGGGAGGAGGGGGTAAGGCCGGAAGGCTCAATTCACTGGTGTGAACCGGCTTAATCTGAGACACGTGGAAAGTGGGGTGAATTCTCAGAGCTCTGGGAAGCTTCAACCGGACTGCGGAAGGGTTAATGATCCTTAGGATGGGAAAAGGACCAATGAAGCGTGGGGAAAGCTTCTTGGACTCAGAGATGAGAGGAATGTTGCGGGAAGACAACCAGACTGACTGGCCTGGGACGTATGGAGGAGCTGCCTTTCTGTGACAGTTGGCTGATCGCTGGTTCTGTGCAGAAGTCTGGAGAAGGGCAGATCATGTATCTCTCCAGATCTTCTGACAGCGACGCACATGCTGCTGGACTGAGGGAACTGCTAAGTCTCGCTCCTCTTCGGGGAACAGGGGCTGCTGGTACCCTAATGAAGCCTCAAAGGGGGAGAGACCAGTAGCGGAGCAGCTGAGTGTGTTGTGGGATTACTCAACCCAGGAGAGATGAGAGCTCCAAGTAAAGGGGTTTCGGTCGGCGATGCAGCGGAGAGCTGACTCCAGGTCCTGATTTGTTCGTTCTGTTTGGCCGTTTGATTGGGGGTGATATCCAGAAGTCAGGCTGACTGAGGCTCCCAGGGATTGACAAAACTCCTTCCAAACTTGAGAGGTGAACTGGGGACCGCGGTCTGAGACAATGTCGGAAGGGATACCATGTAACCGGAAAACATGTTCTGTGAGGAGTTGGGAGGTCTCCAGGGCTGACGGGAGTTTTGGAAGAGCAACGAAGTGAGCCGACTTGGAAAACCGGTCTACTACAGTGAAGATTGTGGTGTTGCCCTGGGAGGGGGGCAGGCCGGTAACAAAATCCAGTGCGATGTGTGACCAGGGACGACTATAGGTAGGGGCTGGAGCAACCCTGCAGGAGACTGGTGGGAGGACATACTCCTAGCACACGTGGGACAGGCAGAAACGTACTCCAGAGTGTCCCTGTTGATCGTTGGCCACCAGAAATGTCTCTTCAGGAAAGAAAGAGTGCGGTTTACTCCGGGATGGATTGAGAACCGGGAATTGTGGACCCACTGTAGAACCTTGGAGCGGGCAGCATCAGGAACAAATCGACGGTTCGGAGGACCATTGCCTGGGTCTGGTTGCTCTCTCAATGCCTCCAGGATGGTGTTATTAATCTCCCAAGAGAGGGCGCCTACTACACAACTCTTGGGAAGGATTGAAGCATCTGGAGGCTCGGGAGAGTCAGGAGAGTATAGCCTAGACAGAGCATCGGGCTTTACATTCCTGGAGCCAGGGCGGAAGGTGAGGCAAAAGTCGAAGCGACAGTAGAACAGAGCCCACCTGGCCTGTCGGGAGTTTAGTCGCTTCGCCGACTGGATGTAGGAGAGATTCTTGTGGTCCGTCCAGACCAGGAAAGGCTGCTTGCTGCCTTCGAGCCAGTGTCTCCACTCCTCTAGTGCCAACTTAACAGTCAGAAGCTCCCTGTTACCAACATCATAATTGCGCTCCGCAGGAGAGAGGCGAGGTGAAAAAAAAGCACAGGGATGGAGGATGTTATCAGAACCAGCCGTCTGAGACAAAACTGCTCCTACTCCAGTGTCAGACGCGTCCACCTCCACAACAAACTGCTTCTCTGTGTCTGGCTTAATAAGGATGGGAGCTGAGGTGAACAAGGACTTGAGTTTGATGAAAGCTCTGTTAGCCTCTGGAGTCCAACAGAACGTGATGTTGACGGAGGTGAGTCTGGAGAGAGGTGCAGCTACCTTACTGAAGTTCCGGATGAAGCGACGGTAAAAGTTGGCAAATCCCAATAACTTCTGGAGCTCCCTCCTTGTAGTTGGGACTGGCCACTCCACCACTGCCTTGATCTTTCCAGGGTCTGCCTCCACCTTGCCCTGGCTGATGATGATATAGCCCAGGAAGCTGATCCGGTTCTGGTGGAACTCACACTTCTCCGCCTTAACATAGAGCTTGTTCTCCAGCAGTCTCTGTAGGACCCTGCGGACATGGTTCCCCTGATTCCTGGAGAAAATCAGGATGTCGTCTATGTAGACAAAGACAAAGCGGTTAAGGAAGTCACGCAAGACGTCATTGACCATAGCCTGGAAAACTGCTGGGGCGTTCGTGAGACCAAAAGGCATGACCAGATATTCAAAATTGCCCAATGGAGTGTTAAACGCTGTCTTCCATTCATCCCCCTGGCGGATGCGGATCAGATGATAGGCGTTTCGAAGGTCAAGCTTGGTGAACAGGGTTGCCTCTTGGAGAGGTTCAAACGCTGAGGTGAGAAGGGGTAATGGGTACTTGTTCTTGACCGTGATATTGTTTAACCCCCGAAAGTCTTTGCAAGGTCGTAGCAACTTATCCTTCTTGCCTACAAAGAAGAACCCGGCACCCACAGGAGAAGAGGAGGGACGAATAATACCAGCAGCCACAGAGTCCGTGATATAACGCTCCATAGCATCCCTCTCAGAACGGGACAGATTGTAGAGGCGGCTGGAGGGTAGAGGAGCTCCAGGGAGCAGATCAATTGGGCAGTCGTAGGGTCGGTGGGGAGGAAGAGAGAGAGCCCTCTCTTTGCTGAAGACCCAACGCAGGTCGTGGTAAGTAGCAGGAACACCAGTCAAATCTACAGATGCATCAGAGCAGACAACAGGATTTGGGGAAACAGAAGTTGAAGGTATGGCAGAACACAGGCAGTTAGCGAGACAGTGCTGATCCCATTCAATAATCCTTCCCTTAGCCCAATCAATGTGTGGGTTGTGAGTACGTAGCCACGGGTAACCCAAAACCAGAGGTGTGGAAGGAGAGGATATTACCTTCAACTGGATAAGTTCACGGTGGTTTCCGGAGGTGATTAAAGTCACAAGGGGTGACTGTGCTGTGACTGAGGAGATGATTTGTCCATTTAGAGCATAGGCAGTTAACGGTTCCTCTCGAGGCTCCATGCAGAGTCCCAGCTGTTCAGCTAGCTGTCCAAAAAGCTATCCTCCGCACCATAATCAATGAGAGCCTGGAGAGGCAATGTCATAGAACTAACACAGAGCTTGGCGGGAATTAGAAAATGACTCAAGGATGGGGTTAGAGATGATTGCTGTGGACTCGTCAGGAACCCCAATCTCACTGACGAGCCTCCCAGTTTGGACGTACTGGGCAGTTGGGAATGATATGCCCAGTCTTTCCACAATACAGGCATTGGCCTGCACCCATCCGGCGCTGACGCTCCTCCGGAGAAAGTCTAGCACGACCCAGTTGCATGGGCTCCTCCTGAGAAGAGGTGCGCACGCTGGACGACGGGGGGAAAGAGGGAGGTCTAAACACGGAGTGAGCAGAGTAGGAGGAAAAACTGGGCTTACTGAGTGAGGCTGGTGAATCCCTCCGTGTCCGCTCAGCTCGGCGCTGCCGCAGACGACCGTCCAAACGAGACACTAAGGAAATCAGCTCTGAGAGATCCGCTGGAACGTCTCGTAATGCCAATTTGTCCCGAAGCTGGTCCCTTAATCCTCTCAAAAACACCGCCTTGAGAGCCGCCTCGTCCGATCGAGCCTCTGCAGCGAGTGTGTGAAACTCAATGGAGTAATCAGCCACTGTCCGGCTTCCTTGTTGCAGGCTAAGCAGCTTATTTTCGGCGGAGCCAGAGGAGTTGGGATGATCAAAAACAGCTGAGAACCGATCAGAGAAGCTCTCAAAACGTAGTGTCAAAATCCACCAAAGAGTTTAAAGCCTCTGCCCAGGTTAAAGCTCTCCCGCGGAGCAAACCCAAAACAAAATTGATCCTCGTTGCTTCAGCAGCAAATGCAACAGGACGCTGGCGAAAAACCTTGTTACATTGAAACAAAAAACCTCTGCATTTCTCCTCCTCTCCGTGAAATGGCTCAGGATCGGTGATAGGAAAATCCTGGCGAGGAAAGGGCAAAGGAGCTGGACTGGGAGTGGCCTGAGATGCTACCGTCGAGGTAGTGAGAGCGGAGATCTGGCACGCCAACTCGGAGACATGATGAGCCATGGACCGGTTACTATCAACCAAAGCTCGGATGAGCTTTTCGTGTTCACCCAGGAGGGAGCCCTGACTTGACAGTCCATCCATCCATCCATCTTCTCCCGCTTATCCGTGGTCGGGTCGCGGGGGTAGCAGTTCCAGCAGAGAGCCCCAAACTTTCTTTTCCCTGGCGACATCAACCAGCTCTGACTGGGGGATCCCAAGGCGCTCCCAGGCCAGCGAAGAGATATAATCCCTCCACCTGGTCCTAGGTCTACCACTTGGTCTCTTCCCAGCTGGACGTGCCTGGAACACCTCCCTAGAGAGGCGCCCAGGTGGCATCCTAACTAGGTGCCCGAACCACCTCAACTGGCTCCTTTCGACGCGAAGGAGGAGCGGCTCAACTCCGAGTCCCTCCCTGATGACCGAACTTCTCACCTTATCCCTAAGGGAGACACCAGCCACCCTGCGGAGAAAACCCATCTCGGCCGCTTGTATCCGCGATCTCGTTCTTTCGGTCATGACCCATCCTTCATGACCATAGGTGAGGGTAGGAACAAAAATGGCCCGGTAGACAGAGAGCTTTGCCTTCTGGCTCAGCTCCCTTTTCGTCACAACGGTGCGGTAAAGCGACTGCAGTACCGCTCCCGCTGATCCGATTTTCCGGCCCATCTCACGCTCCATTGTTCCCTCACTCAAGAACAAGACCCCGAGATACTTGAACTCCTTCACTTGGGGTAAGGACTCATTCCCTACTTGAAGTGGACAGTCCATCGGTTTCCTGCTGAGAACCATGGCCTCAGATTTGGAGGTGCTGATCCTCATCCCAGCCGCTTCACACTCGGTTGCGAACCGATCCAGTGAGTGCTGAAGGTCGCAGACCGATGAAGCCATTAGAACCACATCATCTGCCAAAAGCAGTGGTGCAATCCTTAGTCCACCGAACTGCAGACCCCCTCCCCCATGACTACGCCTCGAAATCCGATCCATGTATATTACAAACAGGATTGGTGACAAAGCGCAGCCCTTGCGGAGGCCAACCCTCACCGGAAATGGGTCCGACTTACTGCCGAGGACCCGGACACAGCTCTCGCTTTGGGAGTACAGAGATTGGATGGCCCTGAGTAGAGACCCCCTCACCTCATACTCCCGCAGCACCTCCCACAGTAACTCCCTGGGAACTCGGTCATACGCCTTGTCCAAGTCTACAAAACACATGTAGACCGGATAAGCGTACTCCCAGGCCCCCTCCAGGATCCTTGCGAGAGTAAAAAGCTGATCCGTCGTTCCACGACCAGGACGGAATCCGCATTGTTCCTCCTCAATCTGAGGTTCAACAATCGGCCTGACCCTCCTTTCGAGTACCTTAGAGTAAACTTTCCCGGGGAGGCTGAGTAGTGTGATGCCTCTGTAATTGGCACACACCCTCTGATCCCCCTTTTTGCCACTCCTTCGGTACTGTTTCCGACTTCCACGCAACTTTGATGAGACGTGTCAACCATGACAGTCCCTCAACACCCAGAGCCTTCAGCATTTCCGGGCGGATCTCATCCACCCCCGGGGCTTTGCCACTGTGGAGTTGTTTGACGACCTCAGTGACCTCCCCCCGGGAGATTGGTGTTGATCCCCCGTCATACTCCAGCTCTGCCTCTAACATAGAGGGCGGAGTTGTCGGGTTCAGGAGTTCCTCAAAGTGTTCCTTCCAACGCCCTAACACTCCATCAGTTGAGGTCAACAACGTCCCATCCTTACTGTACACAGCTTGGATGGTTCCCTGCTTCCCCCTCCTGAGGTGTCGGACAGTTTTCCAGAACAACTTTGGTACCGCCCGAAAGTCCTTCTCCATGTCTTCTCCGAACTTCTCCCACACCCGCTGCTTTGCCCCGGCCACGGATGAGGCTGCTGCCCTTCGGGCCTGTCGGTACCTTGCAACTGCCTCGCGAGTCCCCCGGGATAACAAATCCCTGAAGGCCTCCTTCTTCAGTCGGACGGCTTCCCTGACCACCGGTGTCCACCAGGAGGTTCGAGGGTTACCGTCCCTTGAGGCACCTAGGACCTTGAGACCACAGCTCCCCGCCACGGCTTCGGCAATAGAGGCTTTGAACACCGACCACTCTGGTTCAATGTCCCCAACCTCCACAGTAATGCCCGAAAAGCTCCACCGGAGGTGTGAGTTGAAGGCCTCCTGAACTTGGGCCTCCTCCAGACGTTCCCAGTTCACCCGAACTACACGTTTGGGCTTACCAGGTCTATCCAGAGGCTTCCCCCGCCACTCGACCCAACTCACCACCAGATGGTGATCAGTTGACAACTCCGCCCCTCTCTTTACCCGAGTGTCCAAAACATACGGCCTCAGGTCCGATGATACGATAACGAAATCGATCATGGACCTTCTGCCTAGGGTGCTCTGGTACCACGTACACTTATGAGCATCCTTATGTTCGAACATGGTGTTTGTTATGGCCAATCCATGACTAGCACAGAAGTCCAGTAACAAACCACCACTCCGGTTCAGATCAGGGGGGCCGTTCCTCCCAATCACGCCCCTCCAAGTGTCTCCATCATTGCCCTCATGTGCGTTGAAGTCTCCCAGAAAGATTAAAGAGTCCCCTTCAGGAGCCCCATACAGGACTCTTTCCAGGGTCTCCAAGAAGGCCGTATACTCTGAACTGCTGTTGGGTGCATAAGCACACACAACAGTCAGAGTTTCCCCCCCCATAACCCGCAGGCGTAGGGAGGCGACCCTCTCGTCCACTGGGGTAAACTCCAACAACGAAGCACCTAACCGGGGACTTGTGAGTAACCCCACACCCGCCCGGCGCCTCACACCTTGAGCAACTCCGGAGAAGAATAGAGTCCAACCCCTATCCAGAAGTAAGGTTCCAGAGCCGACGCTGTGCGTAGAGGTGAGCCCAACCAGATCCAACTGGTAACGCTCCACCTCCCGCACAAGCTCCGGCTCCTTCCCCCCCAGAGAGGTGTCGTTCCACGTCCCCAAAGCTAGCTTCTGTCGCCCGGGTCTGGTCTGTCGAGACCCTCCGCTTTCACTGCCACCCTTCTGGCAGCGCACCCGACCCCATCGATGTTTCACGTAGGTGGTGGGCCCGCGGGACGGAGAAGCGGAGGTGTTGCCCACGTTGCCTTTTCGGGCTGGGCCCGGCCGGGCTCCGTGGCAAGCCCGGCCACCAGACGCTCGCCGACGAGTCCTCCTTCTGGGCCTGGCTCCAGAAGGGGACCCCGGGCTTCCTCCGGGCCGGGTATCCTCACTTCTTGTGTCGTCTTCCATGAGGTCTTTTGAACAAATCTTAGTCTGGCCCCTTGCCTGAGACCAATTTGCCATGGGAGACCCTACCAGGAACACAAGGTTCCAGACAACACAGCCCCCAGGTTCATCAGGGCACACAAACCTCTCTACCACGATAAGGTGCTGGTTCTTCAGAGAGTGACTTGACAGTGTGAAAGAAATAAAGAATTAAATATTCTTTCTTTCCGACTTGACAGTGTGAAAGAATATTTTAATCCAAGCTAATTGTGCTTAAAACTTTAGATAGTGAGATTCCTTATTTCTCTTTGTCTTTGTCTCTTCTTGTCTGATATGTGGGGGGAGGGTTCCCATTGCTCTGCAGTCATGGGACAAAGGGTTTTTGTCTCACATCTGGCAGTCATTAGGATAAGAGCGGGCTTTTGAGGCCCCGCTGTAGAGTTATATTTGTATTTATTCATGTTAGCAAACTATGGATAAGCTTAAAATGGGAATAATTTGGGTAAAAACTGTGAGCTGCATTTGGGGCCTGTTGACATGTGTTTTTGAGGACAAAGGAAGATGGGGGAAGGTGAGAGCATGTCCTGATTTGCATTCAACTTAGAACGAGCTACAGTGGTTGTGATATTAAGAGAGGTCCCTTGGGTTTCTCTGGTGGTTATCAACAGTAGCAGTTAAGTGAATACTGTTCAAACAATACCTGTGTTTGTGTTTTATATTGATTTCTCTGTTTTATCCTTTCATAAATGTAAGGACTACAAATGGCTATAAACATTCTGGGCTGGTTGGAGTAAACAGGGTTTTATTGCTCTGTGGGGGAGGTGTAGGTATGCAGGCCTTGAGACCTTTTGTTGGAAAGTGAGCCTGTTTGGTTTCCTGCTGCGTTTCCTGCTGCGTTGCGTCTCCCAATGAGATGACCTGAAAAGATGACCAGCTGACCTAACACCAAACCCCTCCTTCTTACTCTGGTATATATCCGGTGGATCCCTGGCGTTCGGCCTCTTCTTCACATGCTGCCCTCGGGTGAAAGTAGCTCTGCAGTATGCGAACGAGTGCAGGAGTAAGCCGGTATTACTCCTTAAGCATTACAATATAACTGTAATATATCATGTTGTATTGTAATGATTGTATTGCATTGTCATATTGCCATTAAAGTAGATTATTGTTAACGGTTACTTTGTAGATATGGATTCCTTCCTGTATTATAACCAGCTTCATAGGAACGCGCGGAGATTTGAAAAGCGGACCAGTTATCCCTTTTAATCCCTAACACCGCCTATCTGGAAGAAGAGATTGGCTCTGCATGTTTCTTTGTGGGGCAGAGCTGGCTTGGTTTCGCCCCAGCAGGGTGGAACTATACGGGCTCTCCGGCCGGCCGTTTGTTTGTTTGATTGTTTGTTTGTTTATATGTTTGTACTTAGAATAAACCTCTCAGTGCTTTGGCTAACAACGATCCAGTCTCCTTCATTGTTACTCAACATTGAAAGACAGAAGTTTTCCTCACAGACAGGGCATGAAGGATTGGGGTAGAATCCGCTCCAGATCCTACGGGGTTTATTCTTGGCCAGTTCTTCTGTTAGGCTCCTCGTAAAGAGACACAAAACTTGAACCCGCTATGCAAGAACACTGGGACGGAGACTTAGGTGAAGTGTCAAAAAGACTGGATTTAATAAATCCACAAAAACCAGGCAGGGGACAAAGCAAACTCTGAACAGAGTGGGGAGAACGTGGAGCAGAGCTGAGACGGAGGTTGGGCTGGACGTGGCAGGCAGGACGGAATAGAATGTGGAGTTTCTGGAACAGGCAAAAAACAGAACAGGATTAGCATACGAAAAAATCCAACAGGAAGAGTATACAAAAGAACTAGAAAATCTAGTCAGCCGGAACTGGAGTTTACCACTGTGAGTATACGAAGAACTGGCGAAGTCTGATGATCGAACCGGAGTTTTAAGCAGCAGCAGGTGAGTGGTGGTAATCAGTGATGATGAGAAACAGGAGCGGAGGTGAGTTGGCGGAAAGCGGAAAGTAGGTCAACCACGCCCAGCCAGGAAGACAGACAAACAGATAAAAGGAGAAGGAGATACCGCAATTCCTCACAATAACATCCTCTGAATGTTGAAGTTAAAACGTTATGTCTTAGTTAACCTTAAACCTTATAGGAACATTATTTGAAAATATAAACATCCTAAAAAGGTTCTTTGAACATCAGATTAAAACGTTTCTTTAAAACCTTATTAGAACCAATAGGTGACATTAGCCAAAGTTGTGAGAACGTTCCCCGCTAGCTGGGATATCCCTTCCTATGTAAGTCTTTCCCATTGGCTGCTACTAACAAAAGAAGAAGTAAAACAAAAAGCAAAGGCACCACCTGCTTGCTGGAGTAAGACAGCGTCTTAGACAGCACAGCACGTTTATGATTATGAATATTATTCTTTTTGTTTTCAGTTCAGGTTCCAGTTTCAATGGCTGATAAAGAAAATTATTATAAAAGCTTTTTAAGTTGTGCTAAAATAACATTGATAAATAACAATTTGTTCACTGATAGACTAAAAGTCGACTAATTGGGGGCAGTCCTAATATTTTTTTGTTATGGAATTTGGAAGATGAGTTCAGGAGTCTGAGAGTGTTAGGGACCAAGTAGGAAGGAAAAGAAAATGGGTTTTTTATTGACCCAGAAATTCCAAAAACATTTAAAACCAAAAATCTTTAATACGCCCATAAAAGAGGTCAACAGAAAATACTTCTATTAACTACAACAGCAACTTAACATGTGTTAACTGAACAAGCTGACATGCCACAACGATAAAACACGAAAAATATAAAGTGGCTTGGCCAAACCAAACGGGTAATAACCGGAAAAGCATGACATGGGACCTTTAAGAAAGAGACTACGGTGCTTTGAGAATCCTACTGCACCTTCACTATCCGACGTATTTATGATGCGCCAGCGGACTTCATAAATGTGCGTCTGCTGTGTGGAAACTACAGTTTTCTATAGAGGACTACATGGATGTATAATAAGAACGGCGGACTACTGTAAACGCATCTAGATACTTTGCACCGTGCTCTGATGGTGTTGTGTTATGCTTTATGAACGGGGACAACAGGGAAACATATTCTTCATGACCAAGGTTGGAATTGAAATAAAAAAGTAAAGTGAAACTTATGCTTGTCACCCTCACCCTACGGTCCACACGTATTAATCCACATGAATCCCAATACGTACGATTGTATGAAAAGATCTTAAATAAATACAAATGTATTTATTATAAATGTGTTATTCCTTAAAGGTGGGGTAGGTAATTTTGGAGAAACCAGCTTGAGTGCGCTAGAATTTGAAAATACACAACCGGAACAAATCAGGGGGGTTACAAACCACAGCACTGAGACTGCTCTTGTAAAGGTCTTTAATGACATCCACTTAAACACAGACAGTGGCAGAAATTCAGTGTTAGTATTATTAGATCTCAGTGCTGCGTTTCACACTGTTGACCACAGCATATTACTAGACCGACTGGAAAACTGGGTGGGACTTTCGGAAACAGTTCTAAATTGGTTTGAATCCTACTTAAAGGACAGAAGCAACTTTGTTTCTATAGGTAAATACACATCTGAGTTGACAAATATGACATGTGGGTTTCCTCAAGGCTCCATCTTGGGGCCTCTTCTCTTTAACATCTACATGCTACCACTGGCTCAGATAATGAAAAACACAAAATAAGTTACCATAGCTATACAGATGACACACAAATTTACGTAACAATTTCACCAGGAGACTATGCTCCAATTCAAACACTGAGTAAGTGCATTGAACAAATCAATGACTGGATGTGTCAGAACTTTCTCCAATTAAACAAAGATAAAACTGAGGTAATGGTTTTGGAGCCAAGTCAGAACGTATAAAAGTTAGCGCTGAGCTTCAGTCTGCAATGTTCAAAACAACAGATAAAGCCAGAAATCTAGGTGTAGTCATGGACTCTGACCTGAGTTTCAACAGTCACATTAACAGTTACGAAATCAGCCTACTATCACCTAAAGAATATATCTAGGATTAAAAGACTAATGTCACAGTAGGATTTGGAAAAACTTGTCCATGCTTTTATCTTCAGTAGACTCGACTACTGCAATGGTGTCTTCACAGGTCTCACTAAAAAAATCTATTAGGAAGCTGCAGCTGATTCAGAACGCCGCTGCTCGAGTCCTCACTAACACTAAGAAAGTGGATCACATCACTCCTGCTCTGAAGTCTTTACACTGGCTTCCTGTGTGTCAAAGAATATATTTCAAAAATACTGCTGCTGGTTTATAAAGCACTGAATGGTTTAGGCCCAAAATACATTTCTGACCTCCTGCTAAATTATGAACCATCCAGATCTCTCAGGTCTTCAGGGACTGGTCAGCTTTCTGTCCCCAGAGTCAGAACTAAACATGGTAAAGCAGCGTTCAGTTATTATGCTCCAAATATCTGGAACAAACTCCCAGAAACCTGCAGGTCCGCTGCAACTCTGACTACTTTTAAATCCAGGCTGAAGACTTTTCTTTTTGTCGCTGCTTTTAATTGAAATATTCATATCTTAGACTGCACTGTAACTTTTATCCATGTACTTTTTCTTTTAATGTTTAATTGAACTATTCATATCTTAGACTGCACTGTAACTTTTATCCATGTATTTTTTCTTTTAATGTTTATTTATTAGCTTTTCTTTTTAATGACTGATTTTAAATGCCATTTTCTTAATGTCTTTCATTATTTGTAAAGCACTTTGAATTGCCTTGTGTTGAAAAGTGCTATATAAATAAACTTGCCTTGCCTTACGTATTGTAACCCTAGTTATATAAGCACAGGCGGAGCCCTCTACTGGACTCTATGGGTACTACTCTCTATCATGCTGTGCGTGCTTTCACCTACTGAGTTTACGTAAACGTAGCCGGCCAATCGGGGCGAGCCTACCTGAATGCGCGCGCAGGCCCACAGTATATAAAGGCGGCTACACCCGCCGCCCACACTTCTTCGAGCGGACTAGGAAAGACAGGGCCCCCAAGTAGAGGGCTCCGCCTGTGCTTATATAACTAGGGTTACAATACGTAACCCCCTGTTATATTTCACACAGGCTCCGCCCTCTACTGGACTCTATGGGTACAGTGGGTGGAGCCCCGATGTATACACGCCCTGTCATCCAACAACATCGACCCACCACACCATCCCTGACCGGCTTTTGGCTAACATCCATTGCATCCCCACTTCCTCCCATCCGGTTGTAACCGTAGAGAAGTCGGGGCCGCAATTGGATAAGGCACACACACACGCTTACCTCGTGTAGAGTGTGAATGGAAAAGATCTGTGCGGAGACTCCGTCTGGAGCCTACCGCGCACCATGTTCCCCAAGTCCCTCAGGAGCATGGGAAAACATAAGTGCACCACGTCCCCCACACTCACACACGCTCCGTGTAGAGTGGGCATGGACAATAGTGAGGAAGGCTCTCCCAGCCTGCCTCCAGCCCTGTATGAGGCTGATTGCGCACCATGTCTCCCGAGTCCCTCAGGAGCATGGGAAAACACAAGTGCTTCCGGGGAGGGGGGGGGGGGTCAGACACCTGCTGACCCACAGCCACCCCCCCCCCTCACCAGTCATGCATTGCCTCGGCAAGCACAGACGACGAGAAGGAGCCAGACATGTCCAGGAGATAACATTTTATGAAGGAGGCCTGGCGTAGACCAAGATGCCGACGTGCATATATCTCATACACTCACGCTGCTGAATAAGGCTGTTTGACACAGCCACAGCCCGTGTAGAATGCGCATGGACCCCAGTGGGGAGGGCTCCTCCCCGCCCGTCCATAGGCATGTGTAATGCACCCGCATAGCCATCCTGTTAGGCGCTTCTTGGAGAGAGCTTTTCTAGCCACACCCATCCCCAAAGCACACAAACAGCTGTTCACTGCGTCTAAATGGCAGCCGTGCGCTCTACATAACATGCTAGCCGCACACACTGGGCAGAGGAGGTGCAATTTAGCCTCCCTGGCCTCAATATGGGGTGGAAGATTAAGCCACCTAACTGAATAGCCCTTGACCTGAACGAACTCCTTAGGCTCTTAGGAGTAAAGGAGGGGTTCGGTCTGAGTGTCGCCCCGCTACGGTCACCCCGGATCAAAAAGGCAGCTTGGGTGCACCGACAGAGCGGTCAGCTCGGACACTCTTTTGGCCGAAGTCAAGGCAAGTAGCAATGCTGTCTTCCATGACAGTGCTTTCAGGGGGAGGAGCTCCAGGGGCTCAAATGGTTCTGTGACCAGAGCCTCGAGCACCAACGGCAGGTCCCACTGTGGGGCGGAGGCGTGCACTACTGGAAGCTGCCTCCTGACCCCCTGCAAAAACCGCGACATAAGCGGCTGACTGAAGGCTGACCTGCCTCCAAATCCCTCATGCCAGGACGAAATGGCTGCTGCATACACGTTAATTGTGGAATGAGCCAGCCCCCTGTCCACCAGTATCTGTAAGTAGGTAAGAATAGAGCCCAGCGTGCATGACAGAGGCTCTAGACTCCTTCCTTCACACCATCGCCGGAATCCCCGCCCACTTTGGGCCTGTAACAGGCCTGTGGCGGATTGTGCTCCTGCTGCTTGGATAGTCTGAATACGTTGTCAGACAGCCCCACCTGTCTCAGCCTGTCCCTCTCAGGAGCCAAGCCTGGAGAGGTTGGCCCAGAGTGGGGTAACGCCCCTATTGCCCCTGCTTCCTGAGACAGGTGCTCCCCAGACCTGAGGAATAGCCCAGGGCTGGCCCCCCATCATCTGTGTTAAACCCCGCGTACCACGGCGCCAGGCGGCGATCTGGGGCCACTAGGATGACTGACAGCTGCTCCCCCTCACCCTATCCAGAAGGGGGGGGATAAGGTGCAGCGGTGGAAAGGCGTAAAGCAGCTTCCTTGGCCATGGCTCGTGTGCAAATGCGTCCACCCCAAGGCGGATTGTCCCACCGGGCCCGGGAGAATCACAGGGCACAGTGGCTGTTGCGCCGATTGGCGAACAGGTCCACCTCTGCTCTCCCGAACTGAGTCCAGAACTGCTTCACCACCTCCGGGTGAAGCCTCCACTCGTCTGGCAGGTCCGCCTCTTGACATGAGGTCGGCCCCCCCGTTCTCCCGTCCCAGGATGTGCAGGGCCCTTAGAGACAACACAATCTGTGAAACCCACAACCACAGGTTCTCTGCCGCGGTCAACAAGGCTATTGAGCGGACTCCGCCTTGCCTGTTGATATACGCCACTGTGGTGCGGTTGTCGCTCCACACTAGCACATGTTTGCCCTGTATTAAGGGTTTGAAGTGCTGTAGGACCAGCATCACTGCTCGCAGCTCCAGGAGGTTGCTGTGCCGAGCCTCTGTCAGAGGCCAGCAACCACCTACAGCTCTCTCTAGGCACGTCCCCCCCCCATCTTGTCACTGAAGCGTCTGTAAGACTGTGATATAGGAGGTCACTTGCCCCAGTGGAGCTCCCCTCCGCAGATTTTCTGGGGACCCCCAGAATCGGAGGTTGCTCTCTACTGAGGGGGGGATGATCACCAGAAGTCTTTTGTGTCTTGAGATCTAAACGAAGGGCCGGTAAGCCACCTCTGTATGCGACGTGCATGCAGAAGTCCGAGACCCAAAGTCTGCATGATGATCAAAGCTGTCACCGTCGCCCCCTGAAACAGCCTGCAGACTGCCCGCAGCAGGGATGCCTGTCTGCTTTCTGTCAGGGTGGCACGTAGTCTGTCTCCATGGAGCATCACCCCCAGATATTCTACCTGCTGGTGAGGTATGGGGGGAGCTCTTCTTCCAATTGACCCGCAACTCTTTTTCAACCCAACTTGGTTAGGTGTCGGATCAATTGGGCTGTGTGAAACATTGCCCATTCCCTGGACCTGGCCATGACTATGAGGTCGCCCAGATAAAAGAAACCCTTATGTCATGGTCCCGCAGCGGTTGCAGCGCCGAAGCGTGCGTGGTGATAGGGAGTAGCTGAACGTCAGTCTGTTGTACTCGTAGGCTACCCCCTGGAAGGCAAAAACGCAAATACTTTGTGTTTTGGAGCAATTTCGCCATGAAAGTAAGCGTTCTTCAGGTCGATGGTTGTGAACCAATCGTCTGGCTGCACCAGTCCCAGTAACTGTTTCATAGTTAACATATGGAACTTCTTGCATGCCATGTGCTGGTGAAGGCATTTGAAGATCCAGAATGGGCCTGAATTCTCCTGTCTTCTTGGGAACTAGGAAGTACAGGGAATAGTGCCCCTTCTCTCTGACTTGAGAGTGCACATGCCGAGAGGAAACCTATCTCCTCCTGGGATGACAGATTTGCCTCTCTCATGCCTCTGAACGGAGGAGGGATGCTGCAAAACTGGAGTGAATAACCCAGTCTCAGTGTCCTGTCCGTCCGCCCTGTTAATACACCACTGGTTTTCCATTCCCCATAACATTGTGTTAGGGGATGTGCAATCAGCTGCGGAGCCGCAGCTATGAGGCTGTGGTACTCTCTGGTGGCCCACTCCGCCGTCAAACCCTCCATAAAAGGAAGTTTGACCCATGGGGGGCTGACACAGAAAGGGCCGTTTTTCTATAATGCAGTTTCCACTCAGAGAACAAAACGACCGATTTTTCACTGAGGTCCCTGACACACCACGGCACGCACCGTGAGAGCGCGCGCTCTGCCATAATGCTGTTTTCTCTCAGAGAGAAAGAGGCATAATGCCGTCTCTTTGAAAAACGAAAACTATGGGGAAATGTGGAATGTGGAGAGAGATGACTCTTACTCTGGGATAAATGCACTCGTTTTTACTGAATGCATTTTACGCACATATCACTCTAGAACTAGAATTACACTACGTAACCCACTGTTCTTCTGCGGAGGTCCCTGAACGCACCGCGGCCACTCTCACGGGGGCCGTGCCTCATAATGGGTGTCCAATTAACATCGTATGAAAACGGCCTTGCCGATCTCAACGAGACATTATGGGAAAAATGTGGAATTGTGGAGAGAGATGACTCTTACTCTGGGATAAATGCCATAGTCTTTACTAAATGCATTTTTCACACACACACATCACTCTAGAACTAGGGTTACAATACGTAACCCACCGTTCTTGCAACAGGGCCTCTTTTCGACTTCCTGTTGAAAGGAAAACCTATCTCCTCTCCCAGGATGATAGATTGACTCTCTATTGCCCCTGAATGGAGGAAGGACGCTGCAAATCTTGAGTGAGTAACCCAGTCTCAGTGTCCTGCCCCTCTACTCTGTCAGTACAACAGCTTTTGTGGGGCTTCCATCCCCACAAAACTGTGTTCAGGGGACATGCCAGCAGCTGTGGAGCCAAAGCTAAGAAGCTGTAGTATTCTCTGGTGGCCTACTCCGCCTACTTTCCATAAGAAGGGAGTTTTGGCATGGGGGTTGACACAGAAAAGGGCCAATTTTCTACTGAGGTCCATGAATGCACCGCGGCAGACGCTCCCGTGGGGCCGCGGCTCTGTCCTAATGCCGTCTTTTGAAACGGACATTATGGTGAAAAGTGGAAATGTGGAGAGAGATGACTCTTACTCTGGGATAAATGCAATCGTTTTCACTGAATGCGTTTCTCACACACACATCACTCTCTCTTGAACCCGCACAGTGTTTTGACAGCACTTCGGTTTATTCCACTCACGTGCACGCCCCCACCTGCTGCCTCCTATACTGGAGTTTACAGAGTGGGCGGGGAGTGTGGGACAGTGTTATTTCCTCTGGGGATGAGCAAGAAGCAGCCACGCTGCGACTACTCCTCACCCACGTAACAAAGGAGATCGATCCAAAGAGCCCTTCCGTAAACACGGGGGCTCCCAGCCCGGGTGAACAACAACACGGTCCTTTCGGAAAGTGCCATGCGGCGTGATCCTTCACCGGTATATCACACAGCAGACAACGGCGGCGGCCACGATCAAGCTACAAATAATCGCTCTGATCTGGTGAGGTGGGGGCATCTCCAGCAATGAGCGAGATGCCCAACACAACCCGTGTTTTATTTGCAGTCGCCTTGTCACGCGGTAGCGTGGCAGAGCTGTTTTCAGCTCCCTGCCCAGCCTGCTGCCCGCTGGGAGCAGCTGCGCTCCGCCGCCATGGTCATCACCTAGGTCCTAGGGCGATGGACCTCCATGGATCGGACCCAGAAGTGCTCTACAACGGCAAACGGAGCCATCCGCCCCGCTGGAATGGCGACGTGAATGGCGACGTGAATGACACCCGCCTCGGCCATATCCTGGTCCCCCAAACACTCTAAGCAGAGGTGGTGGAGACCGGCGCCCGCGATCAAACCAGGGCAGGTGCATGGCCAAGCTTCCAGTAATGGTGAGTCTATTTTTCCTTCTAATCTTCTAATCTTCGTTCGTTTAACTCTTCGGTTGTCAGCTCGTCTGAAGAGAAAAAGGATAGTGGGTGGCGGGTGTAGCTGCCTTTATATACTGTGGGCCTGCGCGCGCATTCAGGTAGGCTCACCCCGATTGGCCGGCTACGTTTACGTAAACTCAGTAGGTGAAAGCACGCACAGCATGATAGAGAGTAGTACCCATAGAGTCCTGTAGAGGGCGGAGCCTGTGTGAAATATAACTGCCACTTCCTTACAGAGCCCCTCCTCCAACACACACGAATGCGCACATGACCAATGAGGGCACGAGATAAGTTTGTGCACAGATGGAAGGCTGACAGGCAGGTAGGCCATCCAGTTATTTTAGCCGTGCCGCCTAAAATGATTGGTCGTGCTTTTTACAGTGCTAACGGCTTCCACAGATGACATTTTTGTTTGCAAGTTATGTATTTATTGTCAAAGCATTTAATATATTCATTGCTATCGGGATGTTAAGAGCATTCCATGGAATATAACAAAAAGTGTTTCAGAAATAAATTACATAACCCACCTTTAACATCTATCCCTGTGTATATCACCATTAAAACATATTTTAAAAATGTAAGAAACCCCACACAGCTGACTGAGCTGAGTAAACACTATGAAATGTTGACTTTATTTAATGATTTCAGTAAAAAAGTAACGTTCATATTTCTCCTTTTGATTATTGTACATTTTTGGTCATTACATACATTTTAGACCCTTTCTTTAGTAGAATTGTATAAATTGGAAGGCTAACTAGGTAATCAGCTCGCCGGTGATTTGCAGCTGGCGCGGTTGACCGCACTTGCGTGGTGAACTGCGTGTTAGAAAAGATGAGATCTCAGACTGGCTTACCTGTACGTCAATCAAGTGGCAAATGCCATAGTAAGGATGGATGATAGACTAACTTTTTTTTTTTGTTCAATGTCATGCGATCTACCCACACTACCTTCACGATCGACGTATTGGGCACCCCTGATCTAGAGAATTCTAACGGCTCTCATCATGGTGGCAACTGAGGTACTTCCGGGTCATTTCACTCCGTTAGGGAGGTTCCTAAGCTAAAGTGACAATTTGACCGCAGCCAAAGACACAAAAAGTTGATAGTACAAACAAATAGTTGTGTTAGCTGTGCTAAAATGTGTGAAAATAAACTAAATAATGTCAGGTAAAAAGTTTACCATTTTAATAAAATATGGTGTTAATTGTTGATGTGTACTGCAATTGAAATAAAGCAAAACTACTGGAGGTGAGGGTGCAGTCAGTGTAATTGCTTTAGCCTTTGTGGCTATGGCCATCACACAGTCCACATATATTTTCAACCAGGCCTTGTATCCACTAAAGTTCCTTCTTATAGAGTTATTTAGATGGTCATCTATCAGTTATTTTATGAACATTGTTGTCAGTAAAAGCTGGTTTTAAAAAGTTTGCAGACCCAAACAAAGCAGTTATTTTCAGACTTGCTTAGTGAGGGTTATTATAGTTCTCCTTTTTATTGGCTAAAACATATTGTGAATGCTGTGTAACTTTTTGCTTGATGTCATCTCAGATTTTAAGGACAATTCAGCCTTCTCTCCAGAAATGTCTTTCTTATAGTTATATCGAGAGGACTCAAAGAGAAGAAGCTAGCAGTGGTGCTGTGCCTTAGATAGTTATAACACCTGTCTTAAAAAAATTAGATCATGGGTTCAAATCCCAGCAGTGCCTCAGACCAGAGTCGTCTTTGGGTCAAATGATCAAGATCTGCCCTTAAAACAGACCATACTGTACTTGACCTGCCACCTGCACATGTGACAATTCAGTTTGGCTGACACAAGAGCAGTGATCCTAAAATACCACTAACCCTGGGAGAGTATTTGGAAAGGGATTGAAGCAGAAGGACTAAGTTATTATCATTTTAATATCCCAAATTTGGCCGGCATGTTCTTTATTTCACTCAGTTGCACTGCTTGCTCACTCACACTGTTTGTCATTGTTAATATAAAACAGAGCACTGAGAGGCGCTAAAGCAGCAGACATGCAGGAAAAAGAGCAACCAGCAGTAAGGAACTGACTAACTGTGTAGTAATGTTGGTTGTTGTTGAACATAGATTACAATTGTTATTATGTTAGAGAACCAGAATGCATGGCATTTAGAGAAGGATAGACTCCAGGAAAGGCAAGGAATCTAGGATGATCAAACTTTATTAGAAGAAAAAATAAAAGCTTACAATGGTAGATACAATTCTGGTAAAAATAAGGAGACCACACCAAATTGTTCTTAAATCTCAATCTCCACATGTATGGCAGCCATTCCATTCCAGTGTCTATTGAATTCCAACACAGATATAGTTGTCAGTAGTTTATAGAATAAAATAAAAATAAAAATTCATTTTACTCAAACACATACAGTAAAGCCAGAGAAACTCATAACGGTGGTCTCTTAATTTTTTCAGAGCTCTATGTTTGTTGTCAGCAGATGACTTATTGGTTCACACACGTCTTTTTGTCTGTTCGGGTCTTGGAAGACTGGAAGCTGATGCTCGAAATGTCCCTTAGCACTACGTCTGTTTCCGGTTATTTTTATTTTGAAATCAGTTCCTGACGGACGCCAAAAAAGCCCGAGATTATGGAATTAAACTAATAAATAAAAAACAGGATAATTGTGTGTTATTGGTGAGTAAATAACAGTGAAAAGAATAACAAATTAGAAGGAAAAAAAGATTTTTAAAAAATACAGATCTCAGTATTCTGAGGCTCTGAGCCCCATTTACTTTCCTCACAGACGACAAAAAAAGTCCCACATTATACGTTTTAAAATAAAAACAATAATCGTGGCTTGATATTGAGTAAGAACATGTGTTTATGAACCACACAGCTTCCGGTCTTCCAAGACCCGAACGGACAAAAAGATGTGCTGCAGGCACGAAACATACTACAAATAGAAATACTTTGCTTTTGAAATCGCTCTGTGTGACACGAAAAAAAGGGGAAAATCATGTTGGTGAACACGAATCAATAGATTAAATGTCGTGACTATAACACAACATGCCGTGAGACTGGGTTGCTCCACCAGTGCTAGCCATGTATGACACAAACTGAGAAACCAAAGTCTCAGCAGACGCATCATCATACGGCTTGGGGAGTGTGCTTCTGCAGAAATGGGAAGAGGATTGGAGACCTGTAGCCTATATGTCACGTTCTCTCATACAGACGGAGCAGAGATACGCACAGGTAGAAAAGGAAGCTTTAGACTTCCGGTGACATCATGGAAGAAGCAGCAGCTTAGAAGTGGAGCTCTGCCAGAATATACAAAAAAAATAGAGACAACTAGAAAATGTAAGACGTTTTTAAAAAGTAAGAAAGAGCACTCCTGCATGATGAGCTCGTCAACCAGAAACAAAGCCCCCAACAAACAAGATATCTCAAAGGTAAAAACCGATAAACAACGGAGACCGGCCAGCCCAGCTAGTGCTAGCTTGAAAACAGATAGCAACATGTGCAAGTTGGACCATGAAGTTACGTTTCTGGAGGAGCTGGGGAAACTATAGGTTACTTACGTAACCCCAGTACTCAGAGTAACATTAAGTGAGATGTCTCACTATGGGATGCGCCTCAACGCGTATGCAAACAGAAGCATCAATCTCATTACGCCAATCCTGATTGGCTGGTGATCTTGACGTCAACGTCAGGGAATCCACCCACCCTTTAAGTAGCTTGCGCTACGTCGCAGCGTTATTCAAAATAAGCACCTCTTCTCGCTTCGCCTTAGCAAGAAGGACCGTCTGGTGAGATATCTCACTTCATGTTACTCTGAGAACTGGGGTTACGTAAGTAACCTATAGTTCTCATTCATAACACTCCGTTCGATGTCTCACTATGGGATATTGAAACTCCCGTATTGCTAGACATGCTTATCTCGAAAATCACCAAAACAACCAGAACTTAACAGGTAGAACCCTGTCTCAACACGGGGCCCAGCACTGCGCGGGCCACACGTGGAGCAGAGACATCTAGCCTGTACAAGCGGACAAAAGTGAGCGGTGAGGACCAGCTCGCTGCTGCACAAATGTCTTGGATGGAAACACCCTTGAACAAAGCCCAGGATGTAGCCAGTCCACGAGTAGAATGAGCACGCAGGCCCGTTGGTGCCTGCAAACCCTGACTCGTATAAACCAGAGCAATCGCTTCCACAATCCAGTGGGAGAGCCGTTGCCTGGTAACGGGCTTGCCCTTATGAGGGTTAGCCCAGGATACAAAGAGTTGGTCATTGCATCGGAACTCTTTTGACCTGTCCATATAGGTGTGTAAAGCACGGACTGGGCACAGCAAATTCGGCCGCTGTTCCTCAGAGGAACACAGTGGTGGAGGAAATGCCTCAATGTCAATGGGGGTACATGAGCCAACCACCTTAGGTACAAAGGCAGGGTTGGGCTTCAGCAACACTCTCGTTTGCCCCGGGGCAAACTGAGTGCATGAAGGATGTACAGAGAGCGCATGAATGTCACTGACTCGCTTGGCAGATGCCAGAGCCAGTAACAACACTGTCTTCAGTGACAGGTGTTTCATGTCAGCTTCTTCCAGGGGTTCAAATGGAGGTCGAGTGAGCCCATCTAAAACCACTGCCAAGTCCCATAAGGGCACCAATGACCTGGAAACAGGGAGGAGCCTGCGAGCCCCTTTCATAAAACGGCAGACCAAGGGATGTTAGCTATTCATCTTTCCCTCAAAGCCCACATGGCATAAAGCAATAGCAGCCAGGTACACTTTGATCATAGAGAAAGCTCTGTGTTTATCAATCAGGTCCTGTAGAAATGATAGAATCACCCCGACAGGACATTGAAAAAAGATGTGTCCCTTTTGAAGGCACCACTCCTCAAACACCCTCCACTTACAGTCATAGAGGGACCTGGTGGAGGAAGCTCTTGCACTCTGAATAGTGTTTATCACCTTCTGAGGGAGTCCCACTGTATTCAGGTTATACCACTCACGGGCCAGGCCCATAGTGCCAAGCGCTCTGGGTGTGGGTGAAAAATCGTCCCCCCCGCCTGAGACAGTATGTCCCTGCGTAGAGGGAGCTGCCACGGCTGCCCGCACAGCAGCTGATATATCTCCGCCAGCCAGTACATTGCAGGCCAGTGTGGAGCTATTAGGATCAGTGTGTGGCGTTGTTCTCTCACTCTGGCCAGAGTTGGGAACGCGTACAGAGGACCGGAGGCCAAACGTGCGCGAGCGCGTCCACACTTAACGGTGTTAAATCGTGCATTGAAAAGAACAGCTGACATTGAGCGTTTTCTTTTGATGCGAACAGATCCAACGCGGCCCGGCCGTAACACACCCCCAGCTGACTCACAATTATTGGATGTAGAGTCCAGTCTGCATATAGTGGTGCACCTCTGGACAGCAGATCTGCCCCGAGGTTCATCACTCCTGGTACGTGCGTCGCTCTCAGAGAGAGGAGACGTCCGCAGCTCCATAAGATCAGTTTGCGTGCCAGCATGTGTAACTGGAGAGAACACAAACCCCCTTGGCGGTTTATATACGATATTGTGGTCGTGTTGTCTGTCCTCACGAGGACATGATGTCCTCTGAGAAAAGGCAGAAAGCGTTGCAGGGTGAGGAACACCGCTAAAAGCTCCAGATAATTTATGTGTGACCGTTGGAGGTCCTCTGCTCCAGAGACCCTCACAGGTCTACCTTCATATATACCCCCCCCAGCCCGTCAGACATGCGTCTGTGGTGACCACCTTTCGCGATAGGACAGCACCCATAGGCACGCCCCGTACTAGAAAAGTCGGGTGCAGCCAGTGGCGCAGTGCCATTATGCATTTCATCGTGACCATCACTCTCCGCGCGCCATGACGCATGGGGTCCAGTCTGAGGGCAGCTATCCAGCGCTGAAACTCCCTCATTAAGCGTCCCAGTTGTACCACCAGGATGGCTGACGCCATGAGCCCCAATAACCGCAGACATGATCTGAAGAGAACATATTTGCGTGGCTGGAAATGAGCGAGGCAAGCCCTGAAGGCTTTCACTCTCTCTGCTGACAAGCGGGCTGTAAAGGGCAACCGAATTCAGGCGTAGGCCCAGGAAGAGTACAGTCTGGGCTGGGGACAACATGCTCTTTCTGTGTTTATTACGAAACCCAGGTCGAGCAGGTGTTTTACGAGAACATTCGTCTGCGTAATAGCCTCTTGCCTCCGACTGTGCGAGAAGGAGCCAATCGTCCAGATAAGTTGCTAGGCGAATACCCTGTTGTCGTAACGGGGCTATCGCGGCTTCCGTACACCATACAAACACTCGCGGGCTGAGAGACAGACCGAAGGGAAGTACTGTGTACTCGTAACAGACACCCTGAAAGGCGAACCTCAGATATTTCCTGTGTGGATAATATACTGGGATGTGGAAATACGCGTCTTTCAGGTCGACTGATGTGAACCAATCGTTTTGGCGCACGAGACGCAACAGAGATGTGTGAGTGAGCATTCTGAATTTGTATCTTTTGAGATATTTGTTCAGAGCCCTCAAATCTAGTATAGGCCGAATCCCGTTCCCTCCCCGTTTGGGAACGAGGAATACTTGGAATAAAAGCCGCTCTGACTCTGTTCGGAGGGTATTATAGATATAGCCTTCTTGTCTAGTAGCGAGAAAATCTCTTGCTCCAGAATATGTGCCGACTCTCCCCGGGCTTGCGAATGCAGAATGCCCGAAAAGTGAGGGGGGGTGACAGCGAATTGGAGTCTGTAACCCCGTGCTATTGTCTTGAAAAACCCAAGCAGAATCTGTGAGCATCCTCCACTTTTCGCTTCTCAAAGCGAGTGGAGATGTCACATCCCTGTCGTCTGCCCTCTGTGTCTTATTTGTTGTGTTATGGGGCCCTCTAGTGTCTGAACACGGTGGTACCCCAGGTTGACAACCCCGGTCGACACTGCGCATGCACACGGCGGTGATGCCTTCACAGCCCCGTCCATCGTCCGCCTTCTGAGAGAGGTAGCAGCCACTCTTAGAAGGGGAGGTAGACGTCAGACTGTTTATTGTTTTTATTGTTTTTCTTTCATTTTTATTGACTGCGCCCTTGGCTTTAAGCCTGGAAAACGACAGTGGAAAATGATTTATTAAGAAACAATAGTGATGGCATGTGTTTGTGTGACTTAAACGAGCAGCGGAGCTTGCTGTCTTTGATGTTAAGTCCATTTCCCTCATGGCGCGAACTTGAGGATGACGTTCTGACATCACTCGAGGCGGCGGGAAGATGGGGGCATGGTTTCACACCCGGAAACACATGAGCATCTACACTGGAAACGTGTTCTGGAGCTGGAGAACAGGGGAACTTCCAGCTCTTTTATCGAGGAGAGGAGGCCCTTTTCTTCTTCCTCGTCTGGTGGCTGAAAGTCTGGACCGGCTGTGCCTGAGCGGCTGCTGCCGGAACCGGAGACTTTCTTGGCCAGCTCGTCTTCGCCTCGTGTCTGGGCTGGAGGACCCGGGGCGGGCTGTGGCCTCTGCTGTTTCGGGATCTTGAAACAGGCAGGACGTGAGGTAGGGCTGGGCGATTTTTTCGTTTTAACGATTAATTTGCATTTTTACTTTCTACGGTTTGTGAAATGGCTGAACCGAAAAATCGCGATTTAAAAACATTTCTAGACTCCGCAGATTTGTTTTGCCTTTAAGGGACTCCGTAGTAGCTTACTCTCTCACTTTCCAGAACGCGCCACAAAACGCAGCCACATTGCCTGTGACTACCCGATCTGCAGCTCTGTGTACACATATATCACTTAAATTATTCAATACATCCTTGTACTGAAGTATTCAAGAGTAAATAAAGTTTAATATAAATGATTTGCTGTGGCCAATTGTTTTCATTGCATTTACAGACCTGTGTAAATCTCTGATACCACCCAATGAATGCATTGACTTGCTTGTAGAACCACGCTACACAAAACAGATAGAACACCTATACAAACTATTTTTTTTTAAAAGGGGCTACTGTATCGACCTATATAAAGTATATAAATATTTTATTTTTTTCAAAATACCAAAAATATCTTGCATTTTAGCCATGCCTCATTTCGCTCCATTTGCTTTTCCAGCGCTGTTTTTGCAGGGGGGGCTGATTCTGTGAGCTGCAGCTGACCACGCCCCCCCTGCAGGAGAGGGGAGCGTGCTCTGAGATCAGCTGCTGGGCGGTCTGTAGAGGGGGAGGAAAATAGATCTCCATCCTCCGTGTTTTATTCTTATAGAAGTAAGAAGAGAAGTAATGGGGGCAGAAACCCTCCTTTTTACGCAGCGGTCCAGATATAGACATCAAACGGCGACACATATTCAGTTGGCAGTTACTTTGGCATTAGGGCAGGGATATCTAGATACTTCCCAAGGTCTGACATCATGAAGTGTGCTACTTTTAAAGCAAGCAACGATGTTTTCAAATCTGTAATCAAAAAGCTCCTCAAAAACACTATCGAAGCAGTTCCTGCCGTTGCTACGTTAGTTCAAACAGTAACAACGGACTACTTTTCTTAGCGGATGCTTGTCAATTTAAATCAATACATAAAACTATTTTTTAAGTTAATAAAATCATTTTCTAAATCCATAAAAGCATTTCAATTAATATTGGGAGTCATGTCGTTACTTTGTTGAGAATGTGGCCATGTGTAATAAGCGGGATGATGTGCACATTGCATAATGTGCCTTCATGCCGATCTAGATCCCTCCGCAAAAAAAACTAAAAAACGGCTCGTTCGCGGGCGAAAGCCGGCTCCCGTCGTTCACTTAAAAGAGCCTTGGTCTGGTTTGTTTAGAAAAAAACAGAAAAAAATCGAGGTTTAAATCGAAAATTGTCCATTAGTTAGAAAAAAAATCGCGATTTTATTTTTAGGCCAAATCGCCCAGCCCCAACGTGAGGCAGCCTGAGCGAAGGACTGCCGCGGGGCCGTTGAAGGCGGCGGCTGGACCCTTCGGGGAAGACAAAGCTGCAGAGCCTCATCCTCCTTCTTTTTGGATTCACACCGCTGCTGCATCGAAGCTAAAGCAGAGCCAAATATGCCCTCGAGAACAATAGGCATATCGAAGACGTCCTCTTTTTCCCGGTCTGGAAGGTTTGTCAGGGTAAGCCACCTGGCTCTCTCCTGTACCACCATTATCCCCAGTGCTTTGCCCGTGGCTTGGACTGCACAGCGCTGCACACGAGGCAAATGTCCGTGATCGCTGCGATTTCGTCCCACACGGCAGGCTCAGGTTTGATCGTCATGTCCTCGCAGAGCTCAGAGGTCAGCAGCGAGGAGACGTTGAGCGCCCTGGCGGACAAAGCTGCGGCTTTATAGGCTCGTTCGGTCATTGCTGACTGGAAGCGGTCTGCCTTTGCCAGTAGCGTGGGGTTCCTGCTCGGTGCCGAAGCCAGCCGCGGTTGGAGGTGGGCTCCATGGGCGGCATGCGGAGCAGGCCGAGCTTCTCCATGCCGTCACAGTCCAAAGAGGAGGCACCCTGGATTGGGGCCTTGTTGCTGAAAGGGCGGTCTCTCCACGAGACCGACACCTCATCCAGCATCTCTGGAAAGACTGGGAGAAGCTGCTTCTTCATCCTCGCTGCTTGGGGCAAGTTCTTCCCCTCATAGCGAGATCTGGAGGTCTCCTTGGCCACTTCAGGCCAGGGGATGTCCAGCCTGGACGCAGCGCGTTGGCACACGGCCTGCAAGTCCATACTGAGGCAGGGCGAAGCTGGTGTGCTTTCGCCCGGGGGAGCGGACATCGCCTCCGGCTTGGCAGCCTGGGCAGATGAAACGAAGATATCATCTTCGTGCTCATCCGAGTCGGATAAGAGGAACTCAGAGGCATCCTCTTCATCCTCCTCCATATAATCCAGCTGTAGGACATCCTCCGCGGGTGGAACCACGGTGAGGTCCAGTTGGGAGCCCCAGCTTGACACAGCGCGGGGCTCCGCTCTCGCAGCTCTTGCCGCCACCGGGCCCCAGCCTGACACGGCGCGGGGCTCCGATTCCGCGGCTACCGCCGTTGTTGAGCCCCAGCCTGACACAGCGCGGGGCTCAATCTCCGCGGCGGTCGCCACCATGTCCCGATTGCCGGCCGGCGAATCAACGGACATGAAGGGGTCCCGTCCCGACAGGCTAGCTTGGCGCACTAGCCGTCGGCGGAGGCTCTCGATGGTGAAGCGGGCACAATGCCCGCACGAACCGTGGGTATCGATAGCTTCCTGGGCGTGTTCCAGCCCAAGGCAGGACGAGCAGACCTGGTGTGAGTCCGTGCCCGAGATCCTAAACCCGCAGCCTCCGAGCCGAGCCTCCGAGCCTCCTCTGGTGTGAGGGAGAGAAGGGTCCATCCTCGTTTGCCGGGGTGTCGGCGCGGAGGGACAAGCTAGTAACAGGTATGTTACCGAAAAAAAATCCAACCTTATCGTTATTCCGAAAGTAAAAAACGACGGGGTAGATTTTTCTTTAAAAAATATGAACTGGTGTGTTAATATCTTTCTTATCTCCGTCTCCGTCTCCTCTGGTGTGAGGGAGAGAACAGTCCGTCTCCGCTCGCCGTGGTGTCGGCGCGGAGGGATAAACTAGCAACAGGTATGTTACTGTTTGAAGAAAAAATCAAACCTCACCGTTATTTAGAAAGAAAAAACGGCAGGCAGATTACAATATTAACTGGTGTGTTAATATTTGTTCAATTCTTCTGCAAAGCAAAAAAGTAACCGGCAAGCGCCCATCGACCGAATGTTAGCTTGGGTTCAGTCTGTGGACCGTTAAGCTATTCCGGCTACTGATATTTGAGATGTGCTCTGAAGCGAGAAGAGGTGTTTGAATGACGCTGCGACATAGCACAAGCTACTTAAAGGGTGGGTGGATTCCCTGACGTAGACGTCAAGATCACCAGCCAATCAGGATTGGCGTAATGAGATTGATGCTTCTGTTTGCATACGCGTTGAGGCGTATCCCATAGTGAGACATCGAACGGAGTGTTATGAATGAGAACTCTGCAAAGAAAATCAAGAGGGGCATAATCAAACCAAAATGTCTCTGGATCGACTGGAACAGACGGTGCTAGATATAAAAGTTCAAATGGGCGAACACGAAGGGAGGATTGGAAAGTTGGAGGACAGAGTAGGCGTGGCCGAGGATGTAGTGATGCAGCATCAGAGGGCGCTCCGATACCTGATCCACCGTGATATTGCCCTCTCAGCCACCTGCGACGATTTACAGAATAGACTGAGAAGAAATAATGTGAGAATCTTTCAGGTACCAGAGGGGAGTGAGGGAGGAAACATGGCAGAATGTATTAAAGAACTGCTACCATTGCTAACAGATATTAAGATAGAGAGAGCACACACCGCTCACCCCCGTATACGCCACATAGAGACCCGACAGCCCCTCCAAGACACATCATCGTGAGATTTTTGGATGCAGCGGTTAAAGATCTGGTGATACGACAGGGATGGAGTCAGGGACAGGTCTCCTTCCAAGATAAAAGGATCTTTTTTTGATCAGGATTACTCTCCTGAGTTACACAAGAAGCGGGCAAAGATGCACAAAGTCATCAAGCCTAAAAAAGGACATACTGGCGAGGTGCGTATACATACCCAGCGCAGTTAAAACTCAAGCTGGGCACGGGGGAGAAGACCTACACCACACTGTCCAGCGCAGCAGAGGTGCTGAAAGGCCTGGGAGTCGAAGTGCGCTGCGGAGAAAGAGAACGCACGGAGGATGAGTTAAAGGACGGATGGAGGAGCAGCGGGAAGAAGAAGCTTAAATCATCTCCCGATGCCGTTTAAAAACCCAAAGTGACTGAAACAGGTTTGGAGTCGGCTCTGTTCTGCATACAGTAACGGTAACACATTGACAGTGGAAATACGTTATATAAAGTGGTTGTTACTTGTGCAAATACTACAAATTAGTTGTTCTCATAAGT
The DNA here is from genome assembly GCF_902827175.1 of Gymnodraco acuticeps. NCBI lineage: Eukaryota > Metazoa > Chordata > Actinopteri > Perciformes > Bathydraconidae > Gymnodraco > Gymnodraco acuticeps. The sequence goes on from NW_022990274.1 coordinate 2,091,259, forward strand.
TATTCTAAAATTGTATTTACCAATTCTAGGCTCTGGCGGAGCCCGTTTTCTTAGTTCGGAATGAGTGAATTACACTCACTTAGACCTTTTTTACATGTTGTATTATTGGTCAGGTTAGCACTCAGAGAGGGCTGGTCACACCTCTCTGCCCCAGCGCCAGTGGGGATCCGTCACAGCTATAGTTCGTTTGCTGTGGCTGATTGCAGGTGGAAGTTGAGTTCTATGTTTTAAGTGTTTTTTGTATGTTTCTCCTGACATATGTTGCGCTCTACAGTCTGTTTTTGTTTATGCGATTTAGGCAAAGTTTTTTCATGCACAGACGTCTTCAAGCAGGCAGGGCTATTTACTCTAATAAAATGTACGTTCCCACAGAACTAAACTGCATTCTCAATTACGTTTAGCTGGAAACGTATTTTCTCCCACGTTACGTTGGTTATGAACGTATCTCAAATACGTTTATTTTCTACATACAGTTGCAAGAAAAAGTATGTGAACCCTTTGGAATTACCTGGATTTCTGCATAAGTTGGTCGGAGGAAGCCACTGCTGTCCAGAAAAAACATTGCTGCACGTTTGAAGTTTGCAAAAGAGCACCTGGATGTTCCACAGCACTACTGGCAAAATATTCTGTGGACAGATGAAACTGTATGGAGAAAAAAAGGCACAGCACACCAACATCAAAACCTCATCCCGTGAAGTATGGTGGAAGGAGCATCATGGTTTGGGGCTGCTTTGCTGCCTCAGGGCCTGGACAGATTGCCATCATCGACGGAAAAATGAATTCTCAAGTTTATCAAGACATTTTGCTGGAGAACTTAAGGCCATATGTCCACCAATTGAAGCTCAACAGAAGATGGGTGATGCAACAGGACAACGACCCAAAGCACAGAAGTAAATCAACAACAGAATGGCTTCAACAGAAGAAAATACGGCTTCTGGAGTGGCCCAGTCATAGTCCTGACCTCAACCCAATTGAGATGCTGTGGCATGACCTCAAGAGAGCGATTCACACCAGACATCCCAAGAATATTGCTGAACTGAAACAGTTTTGTAAAGAGGAATGGTCCAAAATTCCTCCTGACCGTTGTGCAGGTCTGATATGCAACTATAGGAAACGTTTGGTTGAGGTTATTGCTGCCAAAGGAGGGTCAACCAGTTATTAAATCCAAGGGTTCACATACTTTTTCCACCCTGCACTGTGAATGTTTACATGGTGTGTTCAATAAAAACATGAAAACATATAATTGTGTGTGTGGTTTTAGCTTAAGCAGACAGTGTTTGTCTATTGTTGTGACTTAGATGAAGATCAGAACACATTTTATGACCAATTTATGCAGAAATCCAGGTAATTCCAAAGGGTTCACATACTTTTTCTTGCAACTGTATCTTCTAGAAACATATTTTCTCCCCGTTACGTTTCTTATGAACGTATCTTAAATACGTTTATTTTCTACATATCTTTGCCATTTATTGTCTTGCTTATAATAATGATAATAGTCATTTATAAATATCATTTTAGAGCACACATTTGAAATCAGAAGGCGAGGCTGTAATTTCGCCAGCTGTTACTCTCATGAACGAGGCAGAAAATAATAGTTTTAACATGCCAAAAAATGCTGTGTCGTTTATTGCACCTCAAACATTAAGACAAATCCAGGGTTACGTGTTTCTGTACTTCCTCTAAGAAGAAAGGACAGGAACAGAAGATCTCTGTGACGCCAGATGTGGTGTTGTTAATGCGATATGATATCCGAAAAAAATTCAGTTTAGGATGGCCGAAGACACTACACTACCCATAATCCCCAGCTATCGTTTGGGACTACAGTCCTGTTGACAAACCCCGTGATTAATCTTCAAGCTCTGGGATTGGATGTTGGAGTGGCAGTGCGCCAAGGTTACGCCGAGCGTCAAGCTCTTTGAAATGGAACGAAACCACGGCAGTCGATTCAAAACTGGACTTGAACGCCCCCCGAGAACTACACATGCTGGCTATTGTGTTTCGCAACATGTTCTCTATGGCACGTCTCTACTGGGAATTGTAGTTTTAAAAGACGTTTTTGTTTTCCTCAAAATTAGAAGTTGACAGTATTCAACTGCGTACAGCCCTATAGGTTTAGGCGATAGGAAACAAATTGGTGTGTACACATTTACAATAAGCAAGGTGAATTATGGTCCCACATGGTGTCACCACACAAGCCCCCGAATTCACACATAAACAAAATCAGCATGGCGGGGAGGAACGACACGCCGACCCCCACGACTCCTGAGCACGGGAGTCGGAAAAGTGACTTCCGCCTGTGCGGCCCCCGGAAGGGGAGGGACCGGAACAACAGGTCTTAAATCCGTGACAGGGGTCGAGGCCGGGGGGCGGCCCCGTCTCGGAGGTCGAGCCAGCACCACCGGCTGGTACAAGTCCAGGTGAGCAGCCTTCACCCGGTCCACCGAGACGTGCTCGGCCTTGTCATCCAGGTCGACCACCAGGTGCTTGTTCCCGTGCTCCAAGACCCGGAAAGGCCCATCGTAAGGGGGCTGCAGGGGGCCTCTGTGCATCGTGCCGGATGAACACATGCCCCGCCGAGCGGAGCTCTGCGGGAACCCGGGACACCTGAGTACCATGCTGAGTAGTAGGGATCGCCTCAGCGGCGTCCTGCAGGAAAACCCGCTGGGCCGACGCCGACCAGGGAGCCGATGCGTTTGGGAGGAAATCCCCAGGAACCCTCAGCGGCTGACCGTATACCATCTCAGCCGTAGAGCACTGCAGGTCTTCTTTAGGCGCAGTCCTCAGGCCCAGCATCACCCAGGGCAGCTTGTCGACCCAATTCCCGTCTGTAAGGCCGGCCTTGAGGGTCGCCTTCATGGAGCGATGGAACCGCTCACAGAGGCCGTTAGCCTGAGGGTGATAAGCGGTAGTCCTGTGCAGCTTAACCCCCAGACCACTCGCCACGGCGTTCCAGAGCTCGGACGTGAACTGTGAGCCTCTGTCCGAGGAAATGTCTGACGGGGTGCCAAAACGACACACCCATGTCGCAATGAAAGCTCGGGCAATGTCTGCGGCTGACGTTGACACGGGAGGAACCGCCTCCGGCCAACGGGTCGTCCTGTCCACCATGGTGAGGAGGTAGCAAAAACCTTGAGAGGAGGGCAATGGACCAACCAGGTCGATGTTGACGTGATCAAACCTCCTCTCAGGCACCAGGAAACGCTCCAAAGGAGCCTTTGTGTGGCGGTGCACCTTAGCGCGCTGACAAGCCACCAGCCCAAGTCCTCACGTCCTTTTTCAGCCCATGCCAGACGAACTTCGCGGCCACCAAGCGCACCGAAGGCTTAACGGCGGGGTGTGACAGCCCGTGCACTGCCTCGAACACAGAACGCCTCCAGCTGGCGGGAACGACTGGCCGCGACAGGCCCGTGGAAACGTCACACAGGAGGGTAACGCCCGCGTCGCCGAACACCACGTCCTCCAAGCGCAGCCCCGCGCCCTCCACCTTCAGAGCCTGGATGCCAGGGTTTGTGACCTGGTGCGCCACCGACCGCGTAGTCCGACGCGTCCGTTGTGATGGAGATGGGAGCCGCAGATGATGGGTGTGCCAGCAAAGCCGCCTGAGCTAACGCGGTTTTGACCTCAACAAAAGCGACGTCCGCCTCTGCTGTCCAGTCGATTGCCTGGACGGGGGTCTTGCCTTTCAACGCTTCATACAGCGGCCGCATGATGTGTGCGGCCCGGGCGATGAAACGGTGGTAGAAGGTCACCATCCCCAGAAACTCACGGAGCGACCGGGCTGTGAGCGGGCGAGGAAAAGCCACAACAGCCTCCACCTTCGCTGGCAGAGGTGTCGCACCGCCCTTGGTGACGCGGTACCCCAGGAAATCAATGTCAGACACCCCAAACTGGCACTTTGCAGGATTGATGATTAATCCATGTTTGTTGAGCCACGTGAAATGGGCTCGGAGGTGGGACAGGTGCAGTATGTCGTCGAGGTAGACAAACACAAACGGCAGGTCCCGCAGCACCGAATCCATCAGGCGCTGGAACGTCTGAGCGGCATTCTTGAGCCCAAAAGGCATCCGCAGGAACTCAAAAAGTCTAAAAGGTGTTATCACTGCCGTCTTGGGAATGCCCAGGGGGTGCATGGGCACCTGGTGGTATCCACGCACCAGGTCCACCTTAGAAAACACCCCCGTACCGGCCACATGCGCCGAAAAGTCCTGAATGTGCGGGACCGGATAGCGGTCAGGCGTAGTGGCGTCGTTGAGTCGGCGGTAATTCCCGCACGGGCGGAACCCGCCGTTCGGTTTGGGGACAACGTGCAGGGGGAAAGCCCAAGGACTGTCGGAGCGGCAGACAATGCCCAGGCGCTCTATGGTTGCGAACTCCGCCCTCGCTACAGCCAGCTTAGAATGGTTCAACCGCCGGGCCCTGGCGTACACAGGAGGCCCCTCATTAGTGACGTGGTGCTCCACGCCATGCTTAGGTAAGCGCAGAGAAGGTGGGCAGCGACAGGTCTAGAAACTCGGCCAACAGTCTGAGAAACGTGTCTGCCCCCGACAGCGAGCCCCACAGCCCGTCGTACGATGCGCTAAGTGTGCACACGAGGGAAGAAAACGTCAAGGCATCAACCAAACGCCTATTCTTAACGTCCACTAAGAGTCCATGAGCACACAAAAAATCACAGCTAAAACGCTGTCCACCGATGCACAAACACATAGGCCTCACGCCGTACGTGCGAATGGGACCGCCGTTAGCTGTTGTCAATCGCGTTCCGTGCCCACCCCGGATGACGTCTTCACTCGACGCGGGAACTACGCTCCGTTGAGCGTCCGTGTCACACAGAAACAGGCTCCTGAAACGCTGTCGCTGACGAAGAGGAGCCTGCACGTGCCGCCGACGCTCAGGGCCACTACTGAGCGCCGGCCCCTCCGTTTCCCGGGGGTTTGTAGCTGCACGATTTTGCAACTCGATTTTGACAGGAAAGCAACTGGAGACTTCTAGAATTGTGTGAGTAACATTCTGTTTTTAGACTTCTCTGTTTCAGTGTGTGTACTCTGTATCAATGCTCTGAAGTTGATCTGACTGAAATTGTGATTTTAAATCTCAAAACCGCTACAGTATCTGTCAGGCAGAAACTTGGGACAAGTAATTTGACTGAAACCTTAAAACTGAACTAACTGACTGCTAGGGTTAACTTTGATTTAAACATTTGTAGAATACTAAGAGCTTTATTGAGTAGGTGTAACTGTATTAAGGGTTAAACTCATAACTTTATAACTTAGGGTTTAATGTAATTGTAAAACCATTGGGCCACTTAAAATACAATAACAAGTCAGGAGGGAGCCAGTCTAGATTTCCTTTTGAGGGCCACCAGCTGCAGAGAGTTAACTAATTAAAGGGACGTGGCCCCACAGCTGTGAGAACTCAGCAATCAGGTGTCCATTTTAGGTAGCACTTTCCTGGAGCGTCAGCTTCAGCGTCAGACAGGCTAAGACTGACAAAGACATTGGAGTCCTGCGGGAGTAAGACTGACAAAGACATTGGAGTCCTGCGGGAGTCACGAGGGAGGCAAAGAGGAGGCAAATCCTACTTTGCTCTGAATCCCAATATGTACGATTGTATGAAAAGATCTTAAATAAATACAAATGTATTTATTATAAATGTGTTATTCCTTAAAGGTGGGGTAGGTAATTTTGGAGAAACCAGCTTGAGTGCGCTAGAATTTGAAAATACACAACCGGAACAAATCAGGGGGTTACAAACCACAGCACTGAGACTGCTCTTGTAAAGGTCTTTAATGACATCCACTTAAACACAGACAGTGGCAGAAATTCAGTGTTAGTATTATTAGATCTCAGTGCTGCGTTTCACACTGTTGACCACAGCATATTACTAGACCGACTGGAAAACTGGGTGGGACTTTCGGAAACAGTTAAATTGGTTTGAATCCTACTTAAAGGACAGAAGCAACTTTGTTTCTATAGGTAAATACACATCTGAGTTGACAAATATGACATGTGGGTTTCCTCAAGGCTCCATCTTGGGGCCTCTTCTCTTTAACATCTACATGCTACCACTGGCTCAGATAATGAAAAACAACAAAATAAGTTACCATAGCTATACAGATGACACACAAATTTACGTAACAATTTCACCAGGAGACTATGCTCCAATTCAAACACTGAGTAAGTGCATTGAACAAATCAATGACTGGATGTGTTAGAACTTTCTCCAATTAAACAAAGATAAAACTGAGGTAATGGTTTTTGGAGCCAAGTCAGAACGTATAAAAGTTAGCGCTGAGCTTCAGTCTGCAATGTTCAAAACAACAGATAAAGCCAGAAATCTAGGTGTAGTCATGGACTCTGACCTGAGTTTCAACAGTCACATTAACAGTTACGAAATCAGCCTACTATCACCTAAAGAATATATCTAGGATTAAAAGACTAATGTCACAGCAGGATTTGGAAAAACTTGTCCATGCTTTTATCTTCAGTAGACTCGACTACTGCAATGGTGTCTTCACAGGTCTCACTAAAAAATCTATTAGGAAGCTGCAGCTGATTCAGAACGCCGCTGCTCGAGTCCTCACTAACACTAAGAAAGTGGATCACATCACTCCTGCTCTGAAGTCTTTACACTGGCTTCCTGTGTGTCAAAGAATAGATTTCAAAATACTGCTGCTGGTTTATAAAGCACTGAATGGTTTAGGCCCAAAATACATTTCTGACCTCCTGCTAAATTATGAACCATCCAGATCTCTCAGGTCTTCAGGGACTGGTCAGCTTTCTGTCCCCAGAGTCAGAACTAAACATGGAAAAGCAGCGTTTAGTTATTATGCTCCAAATATCTGGAACAAACTCCCAGAAACCTGCAGGTCCGCTGCAACTCTGACTACTTTTAAATCCAGGCTGAAGACTTTTCTTTTTGTCGCTGCTTTTAATTGAACTATTCATATCTTAGACTGCACTGTAACTTTTATCCATGTACTTTTTCTTTTAATGTTTAATTGAACTATTCATATCTTAGACTGCACTGTAACTTTTATCCATGTATTTTTTCTTTTAATGTTTATTTTATTAGCTTTTCTTTTTAATGACTGATTTTAAATGCCATTTTCTTAATGTCTTTCATTATTTATATAGCACTTTGAATTGCCTTGTGTTGAAAAG